>NC_041395.2:241555979-241748479 GCF_900747795.2 Erpetoichthys calabaricus
CTTCTCTTAGGATTTGAAGAACTTCCAGCATTACTACATGTACTTTGGCACTTTGGGGCCATTATTAAGCAAAATGAAGTGTCATTTTCATAACAACACTCCAATAATGCTTTAACGAATGTGAACAGCGAGAACACTGGAGACTAAACTCTAATTTATATTGTACTTGACACATCAGTGCAGCAAAAATGATGTCAGACATGGAGGCACAACCCATGTGCTGCTGGCATGGGAGGGTTTTTGACGCAAGCTGTGCACAGAATGCAGTAATTGTTTATTTTGGAACGTTTCAATTTAATACAGTATTTTATATATTATAATAATAATAATAATATATAATATTAAACTGCATATTACTAAAACTGCAGAAGCTAATCTGTGGATACAGGGACTCTACTGTAATTCAAAACTATGAATAACAACACGCCACGTCCAGAATTATTCTACAAAGTCAAAAACTGAAATTCATGATAAGGGTTACCCTAAAATCTAAATTTAAGGTTTTACATCAGAAAAAACTGTTTTCTATCAAAAACAAAAACCTGCTCTGATAAGTAATGTCCCAACCCTCCATACCAACTGAGAAAAAGTTGGGATGAATCCTTGTTTTCCATTAAGACATTAGACCTTAAACATCAAAACTGCTGGTTTAATTTAGATTGGACTCACTTTGTGCCCTCAAGCAAGTCACTTAACCCATCTGTGGTCCAATTATAAAAATGTATTTATTAACTATAATTTATCTCGACTCTGTAAGTCACCCTTGGATGGAGACATCAACTAAAAACACAAAAAAAGCAAAAACAACAGGGACCAAGCAAATGTGGTTAAACAAAAACCTGCAAACATTAGCACAAAAAGGCGTGATGGTAATAGTAAATGGTATGAAGTCAAAAATCCTGACAGAAAAAAAAATTATGAACATATTCAAATAAATAATATGTGTTTTGTGTTTGTTATATTGTAAGTAGTTGACTTGGATGTCATTTTGGTATATTTAACAGTTTTGAAGGTTGCTAAATCTTATTTTGATTACAGGTTTTTTGTAAAAAAAAGCTTAATGTCTTTCCATTCTGTCACTTTGTTTTCCCTGGGTAAGTCTGGGCTTAGTTTGTGTGCTATTCCTAGCCATGTTGCTTTGTAGGACAATTTGGGGTTGCCACCAGTAACGTCAGGAGGGAGGAGATTTAGAGGCCTAAACCCCTTATGTATTGTGCAAAGTCCCTGATCTTTTATTTATTATAAAACCCCCACCGCCAGCACTCCACAAGAGTGCATTTGTTTTAACCCCAGAGGTCAATGCTCCCCACCACGCTTTTCTCAACAATATATACTACTGGTCAAATGTTTGAGAACTCCTCAGTTCTTCCAGGTTTTTCTTCAAATTTAACCTGTTGTAATGCAATGAATAAACTAAAACGGTTAAAGGTAAGCAGTAAAATGAGTTTAAAGCAAACAGTTTACACAGGTGTCCCAACTTCTGTTGATTACTTAAAAACCCTTTCTGTCTGTCTTAAATCAGAGTTGGAACAGCATGTGTTACTACACCATCTGAAGTACTACTTGGACAATATTACACTGTAGAAAGATGTAAATTCCAGTGATAATGGCAATTAATAAATTAAATGAGACAGAGTATTATTAAATTTAGAAGTGTAGACCTTTCATTTAGAGAAACTGCAAAAAATCAAAGTGTTAGGGAGCACGGTGTCCTACACAACCCAAAGGCAATTGGAAACTGGAATAAACTCTGATAGGAAGAAGTTTGGCAGACCCAAAGTTACAACTCAATAAGAAGACAAGTTTCTGAGGGCCACCAGCTTGCGTGGTAGGCTCCTCACAGCACAGAAGCTTCAAGCACAGCTTAGAAGTGGTTAAAAAAAGCAAATCTTCATTTCTACTGTGAAGAGCAGGCTTTATGCTGCAGATTTGACGGGGCGAGTGGCAATAAGAAAGCCATTCCTTAAAGGACAAAATAGGGCCTTGAAATATGGGCTGTGAACTACTGCAGACTGGAAGAAAGTTTTACGGACTGAGGAATCAAAATTTGAAATCAAGTTGGTGAAAAGATGAGGAACCATCTGGTTGACACCAACTGTCAAACATGGAGGAGGAAGTGTGATGGTCTGGAGTTCCTTTGCTGGAGGCAGAGTTGGTGACTTACACAGAGTTACTGGCATTCTGAATCAAAAGAGTTACCACAGTTTGACTGTTATATCAGCAAAAGGTGGCTACTATGATGAATCAAAAATTTGAAAACAATTGTGTACACTTAATAATTCCTCGACTTATTTTTTATTTGCCAGCATTTTAGGCTAAAGAAATTTAAAGAAGTTTAATTATAAATTTAAAATGCATCACTAGGAGGAACAAGACACCAACAAAACATGTAACGCCAACAATAATTTTTATTTAGATTCAACCATTGATTAGGAGATGTTTTCAAGTTAAATGAGAGTACAAAAGCTCAGAGAAGGACGTCTCTAGACACCCACGAAGGGTTCTACGACCTTTATTTTATCAAATCCTAGAAATGCTAATGGTTGCCAAAAGTGGTTTCATTGATTAAACAGTATAAAAGTTTGCTCAAAGACTTGGTTATCTGTGTTCCAGATTTAATTCTTTAGCGGCAAGTGCATTTTGTTTATCCAGATTCTGGTTTCAGCTTTGGGATTTGTTGATCAGTTTAGACAGCTTGGTTTCGACATATGAAAGGCTTTACACTACCTTTCATTTCCTGATTCTTAATCATTAAAAACCTGCCGTAAGTCTTTCTGTGACACAATATGTGCCTAATCTTTGCAGTGTTAATAACTAAATTGCACCTACTGGTGGCTAATGTATACAACTGCAAATTTTACCAACAAGAATAATTATTTCAAGTACAGCCATAACCTTCTGGTGTTAACTACATAGTATTTGAGTTTACAGCTTTTGTATTACTCAGGAAATAGCATAGGAACAGTAAAAAAAAGAGATACCGTGTATACTCACGTATAAGTCGGGTCCTGAAACCCAAAAAATCGATCATAAAATCAGACCCCGACTTATACGCCCGATCAAGAAAGCGACACTTACATTTTTTTTTTTACATCTTCTTGCCTCCTCCAATCTCACATCAGTTTCTCAGAGGCATCGAATTTTGTTGCAGCAGCGCAGTTACCAAATTCTTTCACTTTTTCAACAATGTTTAATTTAAAACCAGCTTCATATTTTCTTCTGATCAAACGCTTCATTGTAGATACAGTAAGTTATGCTCTTACAATAAAGTTATATGGAGGTGTGAGAAACAAAAAACACAAATCAGTGCAAACGTTGCCTCGGAATAGTTCGGGTATTACTGTGTGGTCATGTAGGCACAATAGAGAGAGAGGTTAGGAGCACGCGCTGATACAGCACATTGCCACACCCACATAGGAAATAAAGGCGGGGTGTCTCTTGGTTACTATCTCAGGTGGGCGTTAGCATATCATAATCTCTTGGACTAATAGCATGAGTGTTCCCCATTCGACTTATACAACTGACATTATAAAATACCAGAAATTATACAATAAAATCAAGTCCTTACTTATCCACAGGAGAACTTATCCACGAGTATGTACGGTAAGTCAAAAGTCCAAACGAAAAGAGTCAAGAAAGCAAAAGCAAAGAATGATGGTCATGAGAAAATCTAATAGTAGATACACCACGCAACAAGGTCACTAAGCAAGATTCAAAATAATGCATCGCTGTTTGCTTAAGCACTTCCTTTTATACCAGCATTGGAAATCACATGACAATTACCCCCTAGCAATTGGACCTTTGAGGACACTACCGTATGACAGCTTGCTTGCCTTACGAACTTTGATAAATAGATTAATTGGAACCTTTTTTACAGGTGTATTAGCCTTTGTTTTATGTGAGGCTATGCGTAACATCAAAACACAGTAAGAAATGCTCAGACTATTCAGCATAAAAGGGAATAAAACGTCAAGATAAACGTACTCTAAACAGAACCAAACAAATAATACAATTGTAAAGTGCAGGTTTGATGTGTATAAGTGGAATTGTGTCAAATCCTAAACAGGATGCAATGGCTGTTTGAATTTATTTTTGCAATAGGGTATCAAGATCATCATATTATTATAAAGATTCAGAGAGTGACAAACACACAATTTATTACAATATTTGATAATATTATGTAAGAAATACAGGTAAAATGCACTGAAGTTAGACTCTAAAATGGGATTCCGATTGCACAGTGTTGAGGAAAACACCATAAGTGAAAACTGGTGATGTGCTTCTTTAGCACCTGCTGATCACATGGCTGCAAAAATCAGGTCTACAGATACAATAATTGTATACATATTTAGTATAGTAAACCAATGAATAGCACCTTGCTGGATTTTCAATGACATGAACTGCCCAGATGCATATAACTGGAGCTCAAAGATATAGGGGACAGTAAACTGATGTGGGATATTGCAGAGTCTCAGGGAAGTGGCCTCAGACACTTTCAGGATGGGATTCCTTAATAAAGGAAGGTAGGAGGGCTGGGGTTAAAACAGCTGCCCATCCTCCATAAGCAGATGGCAGCACAATAATGATGTCAACTTCCAAAGTCCAACAGGGGAGTTGTAGTTTTAGTAGACAACTCTCCTGAAAAGGAAAACAGGGGCCACTAAAGGAGGCTCCAGTGAGCTCATCTGAAGATTTTTATGGACTTCCAGTTGACCAGGAAGTGCTTCCTGGAAATGGCATCAGAAATATCCGTGAATCCAGTATAAAAAAAGAGACCTCCAGAACCTCTCTCCGATGAGTCTAATCTAGAGTCCAGAGTCGGCATCTTGTGGAAGATAGGGAGTTATGAAGAAAAAAAAATATATATAAAGGAAGAAGAAAAACATAGTTACAGGACCTCTTTAGTGTTTGTAATCAGACTGCAGACTTTCCTGCATCTGTAAATGGATTACATGATAACAGTAATACTCTATCAGTCTTTCCCAAGAAATAACACACTATGATATTATTAAAAATGTACATATGCCCTTAATAAAATATATATATATACAGTATATTCCTTATATGTACTCCAATATCCTGTGTGCATGGCTAACAGAAAATTCACCCCATTTTTATTTATTTCACCAGTATTGAGAATCTGCTGAATCATAGTCACCCCATTATGAATCTATTTACGAAACTCCAGTATGCACTTTTAATTAAAAAGCTATTAGACTTTCTAAAAAGTCAATTTATTTGTTTACAAGCCAAGTAAGCTGAGGCACACACACGTATAAATTCAACTTCATTTTTACCTTAAAGGGTGAGACAATTACATTGCTTGGAAAACATAGGGGAAAATAAGCAATAACCGTCATTAAAGCTAAAAACTGTGCTAGAGTGTGAATCTCCTTTTCGAGCATGAATATAAGCTGTTTTCAGCGATGAACATTTTGTGCACATAATTAGTTGCAGCTAAAACACCTTCCATTCACAGAACTAATCAAATGGTAAATAACATTGTGTTTTTAATGCCTTTGTTTGACGAGGATAAAACCTCATTAGATTTCTCAGTGAGAGATACAACGCCTTTCACTTCTTTGTTCCTGCCTCATTTCTCTCTGACTGTTCTGGGGGGGGTGGGGGTGGGGGGGGTGGCAGGGTGAGATGGGTTTTAGCACAGTTAGCCAAATTCTTTGAAGACAGGTGCCCAAGATGACAAACCTAAAGAACAGCTGGCACACATTGGCAAGAGAAAGCAAATTTTCATCTTTGGCAAATAGAACACTTCCCTGCACTCCAAAAAAAAAAGATCTGCTGTAGGCAGCTTCTGAACATGCCTGCCTACAGGGCACTGGTTCCTTGACCTCACTGCTGAGGAGGTGGAGAGAGAGGACGGAGTGTACTGTACCCCACTGCCCAATCGTGTGCATCTACAGAGCTGGCAGTAGTCAAGTCAGTAACTGCCAATTGTAAATATGTGTGTGTGTGTGTGTGCTTTTTTAATGTTCAGAATCTTGTCAGCCTGAACCATTTCATGTAGACTCTCAGCTGCCAGATGGAGAAGAAATACCTGCCTATCACTAATGACTTGCGTCTTAGAGTAAATAAAAAAAAAAAGTGACATGCCTCTGCAGGTGGAAATGGCTTGATGTCCTCTCCAGTTAGCCAGCTCCCTCTGTTATTTCTTTTAATCATTTCTGCCTTTTGAACTAGTCATCCTAGAGAATGAAAACCATGTAAAGCAGTTACAGATCACTGCCCTTTAAGCACATTTCACCCGATTGACGTCAATCTTGCTCTATCTACTGTAGATACAAAAATAAATACTAAAGACGCAACTCATTCTGCTTCTTACAAAACATCTCTGCTTTGTCTGCTAGGTTAGCCAATAGTTCAAAATTAGCCAAGTGTGAGTGTGAGGTATGATGGACTGTTGAATAGTGTATAGTGTTGGCTCATGCCTTGATCAAAATGCTGCCAGAATTGGCACTAGCGCCCCATAGCCCTTGAACTTGGAGAACTGCGTTAGAAAATGATGGATTGATAGATAACTATAGGATAGGGTCTAACCCCCTCCCCTCATGACCTTACAATTGCAGTAAGGTGGTTTGGAAAATGAATGAGTGAATCGTAATTGTTCTCGGTAACTACTAATATTTAAAATGATATTTATACAGTAAGATTGTTACATCATGCTTACGTTGTTGTGTTCCGAATGGATGACTTGACTATAAGCTCGTTTGAATGAATGGACAGCTTTTTGTCAGAAATGTGTTCTTTTCCAGTAGGTTTTTCAAAATATAAAAATGTCAAATATACATGTAAACAAATTTACACAAGTGGCTCATGAGATTTTCTCCAGGAAATCTTCCCTGGGCAAGACATAAAAGCAAATGGCGATTAGCTAATCTCTCTGACACGCAGTTCCACTAATGTGAGAACATTTCTAAACTGTGCGGCTTTAAATCTCAGCCCCATGGCATGTTGAACAATAACACTTTAACAAGCAGTAAAAAAAAATCCCAATTTATAAATAGCCAATTCTTTATGTCGATTCAAAGTACAGCATAGTTAGAATAAACTTTGATTTAAATGAAGTATAAACTGTGAAAGCTGCATTTGTTCCCTAACTGGTATTTACGATTTACTGTAGTATGTGATTAGCTCAAAAGAGATTTATATATATCTTCTTTTTTTTTAACAGGATGTGCATTGTTTAAAATCTGGCATCAGCTACTCTTGCGTGTTTTTGAGACACAGTTCATATTTATCCAATAAAGAATGAGGTCTTCAACCTTAAATAAAAATCATACCATCTAATAAAAAAGGAAAACAATTTAGACTTTGAAAGGCTATTTTCAACCTGCTGCAAAGCCACATTGATTCATAAGTGTATAGTATTGATTGGCACAATAATATTTGTGTCTATTTGAAATGGTTTGTGAAGCTAGCAACAAATCTGCCCAGTAAAGAGGGGCCCCACTTGACCCGGCACGACCCTATTAACGTACCAAAAAACAGATCTAACAAACAGCAGAGAAATTAACCGTGTTTGCTCTTCACAGTGTCAAGAAGGAGGTTATTTCATCTAATGGACTCTTTTATTAATAAGCTGCAAAGATCTCCATGCTAGCATGGCTAGGAAAATCACATCATCAACTGCAAAAGACATACCTATTATTTTTTCAGTGATATATTGCTTTGCAGCTGTAGCCAAAACAATCTAATAAGCACTATTAGATAAAGGATTCTGAATATGAATGTATTGAATTTGTAGAGGAGGAAAATGAACATACTGCAGCATTTATGTCAGATCAGGTTAGGCCCCTGCATTTCTTTCTTCTTAATAAATACAGATCAAAAGACTTCTCTTATGTAAAAATAATAATACAAATTTCAGCAATATAACACAACCACTTTGTAATGTTAGGAGCAAATCAGTCAGACACGCATGGCACAGAATACAAATTGTATTTGTGTGAGCTGACTTCTGTGGATGCCTCCATCTAAACATTTATATTCATAACAGCTTCAATAAAAGAGCCTAGAACAATGCTAGTGATGTATTTGCCATAAAACATTCAGGCATTTACAGTGTCACTTATGACAGATTTGATAGACACATAGTATATAGGAAAAAAAAATATCTTCTAGCATCCAGCTTGTTTAATAAATTGATTAAACTTCTCCAGAGCCAATTGTTTTTGTCTTAACTTCCCTCATAGACATCACCTGGAGGAGAGTAGCCACTTTGTGCAAAAAATAAAAAAGAAAAGAAAAAAACGCTATGTAGAAAGAAGAGAGTTTAATCGAGGGGGCTGATGTTTGAAGACTGTCAGAATTTTCCCTCAAATGATAAATGATTGTGTAATACAGCAGTCTACTCCTAGCAGTGAATTATATTAGCCATCAGTGTTCAAAACCCATTTGAAACTTAATTGTGCTGTGATAGCGGTATCCCCCAGTCAGCAGAACAGCAGGTTTATAAAAATCATCTTCTATGATTGTTAAATGCTTTCCTAATGAAGCTGATGATCACAACATTTCACAATAAATGCTTCTGTCAAGATGTCATACATGCATGATAGTGGCCTGTGGTAAGTGCCTCGATGATTCGGATTTCTTTCCATCGCAATGGATCAACAGATCAGCTTGAATATGGAGGATAATCTCCATAAAAAAGGGGGGAAAAAGTGTTGTATATTAAAATAGGATTATCAACTTGAACATAATCATCCTGTTCAGCAATTATACGGTACAACATACATAGATGTGAAGAATCATACCAGAAAATAATTGAGGGCCATAAAACTTAATTCACAAAAATCAATAGAATATAAAAGCAATCAGATAAGGCCTCTTAAAAAATCGATCAAGGCTTGTACAAAGTCATAATGTGTTTTCCTAAGAGAAAAGGAGCTAAATGAAGCAGAGAAACCTACATAATATTCTACAAGTAGGTTTGTAGAGGTGCTTGTATATTGAAGAGGGACAAAGAATAGAAAATGCAATTACTTTTCACATCCTCATAGCTGTCTGTTGTGTAACAAATCACAGTCCCATAAATATGGGTTTAATATTGGAGTAAGGAAAACCAAGGGACAAAATCAGCAGCCCTCCTAAGAGCCAGACAATTATTCAATTTCTATAAAACACTTTGCCTAAAAAAATACATCAAACGACAGCTACCTACCCTGTAACACTTGGTAGAACAAACATTATGATTTTAGCACACACAAATTCAGTCAGGGTCGGAACAAATATTTATGTCTGTATGCTAGACTTGGGTGAAGGTTTACATCAAAACCTGGTAAGGAATTCATTATTACACATCATGATATTTCAGAGCTATACTGGGACTGATGCGCTAAATTCTGTATAAAAAAGGGGGTTATATTAAACAGTATTTCATACAATTTCAATTTAAAAAATAAGCAATTCAAAAAACAGCATGTCCTCGCTAAAATCATTTCAGGTAAAGAAGCTTTATATAGGACCATTTAAACATTGTAGTCAGTAAATACGCCCAGTGGGAGTGATTGTGGGTGTGCACATAAGTGCACCCCGTAGTGGACTACTTACTCTCTCATCCAGGGTCAGTCCCTGCCACACGCCCCATAATGCCAGGAAAGACTTCAGCTCTTCATGATGCTGAGATTAGGGTAGCAGGGTTTAGTAAATGGATGGACAGACGGCTGGGGAAATGAATCGTTTTCCATAGCGGTAGATGGTAAGCAAATATAAAACAAGCTGGATGGGAGTGTGGTATGAGCACAAAAACCTCAATGAATGGTAGAAAAATAAAAAAAAAAAGTATTCTTCTGTAGCAGCATGGCCTATTTTCAGTGTTACCGTGTAATAAGGTGAGAAATCAGAGCCAACTTTCTTTTCCTTATGTTTGCCAAAACCAAACAAACATAAAGAGAATAATTTATGTACAGGACCATCCCGAAGTATACAACTTGATGAGCAAACACTGCTTTAATTTAAAGAAAGAAATAATGTATTAGATTGGAATTCTTGCTATGCACTTGCTCTGCTTTCTTTTTTACTGAAATTATCATGAACTATTCAAACATAGCTTGTTCATCTGCTAATTTTAGGCTACAATTATTGGTTAGGTTTAATCACTTAGCGAAAAGAAACATGAAACATTTGTTTTGAAATTTGCAAGCTTGTTTTTGTGATGCTCCATGGAAACATCTGATGTAGACATTTTGAAATATAGATATTATGGGACAAAGTTAAATTTATTTGTATTTACAGTATATTATAATGCCTATGGTGTTTAGTAAACATGCAATGCTTTTATGAAAATTCTGTTTCCCTTAAAGAGTCGTGAGAAGCCAAATCTTTATGCTCAAAGCTAACCCTAGATTGGATACCAATTCAACAGTGCAGTGTTCAATGACTTGTTGCTTTAGAACACTAGAACATTAGAACACTCTAGACGAGAACAGGCCATTCAGCCCAACAAAGCTCGCCAGTCCTATCCTCTTATTCCTTCCAAAAAAACATCAAGTCGACTTTTGAAATTCCCTAAAGTCTTAATGTCTACTGCACTACTTGGTAGCTTATTCTTAGTGTCTATCGTTCTTTGTGTAAAGAAAAAATGTTTGTGCGAAATTTACCCTTAACAAGTTTCCAGCTGTGTCCCCGTGTTCTTGATGAACTCATTTTAAAATAACAGTCTCGATCCACTGTACTAATTCCCTTCATAATTTTAAACACTTCAGTCATGTCACTTCTTAATCTTCTTTTGCATGCAATGTATAGGCTCAGCTCTTTTAATCTTTCCTCATAATTCAACCCCTGTAGCCCTGGAATCAGCCTAGTTGCTCTTCTCTGGACATTTTCTTGTGCTGCTATGTCCATTTTGTAGCCTGGAGACCAAAACTGCACACAGTACTCAAGATGAGGCCTTACCAGTGCATTATAAAGGTTGAGCATAACCTCCTGTGACTTGTACTCCACACAGCAGGGTGCTATATAACTTAACATTCTGTTAGCCTTCTTAATGGCTTCTAAACACTGTCGGGAAGTCAATAGCTTAGAGTCCACTATGACTCCTAAATCTTCATCTGCCACAAATCTGACCATACCTGTTATGCTATCCAAATCCTTCTGTAATGAAACGGATTCCAAATTATCTGCTAATCCACCTATCTTGGTATCATCTGCAAACTTAACCAGCTTGTTACTTATATTCCTATCTAAATCATTTATATTTATTACAAATAGCAGCGGCCCTAGCACTGACCCCTGTGGAACACCACTCTTAACATTGGCCAATCCTGATGAGGTTCTTCGCACTATCACCCTCTGCTTCATGTGTCTGAGTCAATTCTGCATCCATCTAAAACATCACCCTGAACTCCCACTTCTTTTAATTTGATGCCCAACCTCTCATGTGGCACCTTATCAAATGCTTTCTGAAAGTCCAGATAAATAATATCATAAGCTCCACTTTGATTGTATCCTTTTGTTGCCTCCTCATAGGATTCCAGCATGTTAGTAAAACATGACCGCCCTTTTCTGAACCCATGCTGACTATTCAGAATAACTCCTGTTCTTGCCAGGTGTTGCTCAATCTTACCCTTAATAATTCCTTCCATTAACTTTCCTGTGATGCATGTTAAGCTTACTGGCCTATAGTTGCTTGACTCTGCCCTGTCACCCTTTTTATATAATGGGATGATATTTGCCATTTTCCAGTCCTTCGGAATCTCTCCAGTGCAAAGTGACTTCCTAAAAATTGCTGTGATCAATTTTCATTCGGTTGATGTGCACTGTATGTACAGTATAAATAATGGGTAAATAGATTAAAAAAACTATTTTAAGGAATATCCATGACCATTCTTTCTAGGTTGGTAGGGATTCACGTTTTTCAAAGTCATAATTCTTTACATGGTGAAACTCAGCAGAATACCACACATTGAATGACTCTAAGCAAGAAACTTAATCTTATGTGCTTCAGCTGGAAAAAAAAACTGTATGTGTACCTGTGAAGTGCCTTGAGAGGATGTTGGATGTGCAAAGTAAAGTGTAATAATTCAGAAGAGGGCCTTTAAGAGCTTTTTATAATGCACCTATAAGTCAGTTATGGCAATGTAATGCAAAGCCTTTGTTATGGTCTTATTACACGGCCGTCGTGACTACCAGATGCCCCAGATAAACTCCTCTTAGGTAGCCTCTATCCTAAAATGTCATTGGTGCTCTGCAAGCCTTATTAAGACAAAACCAAGCATTAATTAAGGTCTTGTTACATAGTAGGATCCAACAAAAAGATGTGCATAGCAGCAACTAAGCATTGCTAAATAAAATTTGTTTTGCGGACCACAATGTCTGAAATGCTACCGAAAGCCTTTCCAGCAACATACAGAAAATAGAAAAGAGGCTAATAGGTTAAAAAAGACATTTTACCCTTGACAGTCAAATAAATAACTCTAAAGAATTTGCTTCTTTTGACACAAATTACAGAGGCTTCATATTTTGACAGCAGATTTCTTTTCTTTTTTATTCTGGGTTTATCACATTGTGATTCTCCTGTTGAAATGGGTTTTAAATAAATAAATTTGATTATGCTGAATAGGTCTCCAATTGTACATACTATTGACAATATTAAACATGGCATATGCAGTATAGGTTGATGAAGTGCCATTATTACATTCATGCATAAATATTCCTAAATGGGAAGTATGCCTGAGGACAAGGAGTAACTAATTTAAAGCCTTGTTGAGGTCAAACTGATGACTACTCCATGCGTTTTAAGGATTAATTGAGCTTCTGCTCTGTTGTGACATATATTTGCACACATTTATTTTCTGCAACTAATTTCAGCGATGATAAGTTCACAGATAGAATATTATGAATGTTTAAATATCACTAGATGTTGTAGTGAAAAGGGTGAAGATTACTTATAAAAATTGAAACTGCTATCCCTCATCTTTTTTCTGTATACTGTCACAATAACTGTAACATTTCCTACACTTAATATATATGTACTATGAAAAAAATCTAATAAAGCCATCCTGTCATTTTGCACATATTCACAATTAAAATGATTAAACTAACAAGCATGGCATGAACTGTGGATATTCATTTCACATTTTCTTTGCAGTTTATGTTTTCACACAAGTGAAAAGTACAAGAGTTAGTTTTAAGACTTTAGAGTATTTGTCTGTGACTTCTTCAGTCTTTTCTTCTGGGGAGGCTGCTCATCAGAGCCTCCTTGTCTATTGTACAACAAATGTTTCCAGTCATCTTAAGGACTGATTTGAACAGGTTCTTAAGCACTAAAGGTCTGCACTTTTATGTCTGTCTCTTTACTTTGGGACTGTTTATAGGGACAGCCTTTCAGTCTATTTGGACAGCAGGTTTAAAGATGTTTGGATTTTGATGTTATCTGTCATCTGCTGGACAGTAAACACCAGAGTTACATTACACTATTTACTTGGGACAAAGAAAATGTAGTATTGCACAGCAATGTGAAAAAAGAATACTTCAGAAACAATACAGTGCAGAAAAGAGGCAATATATTAAAAAAAATTTTAAAAGGCAAACCAAAGAAGCATGGGGATGCAAATACCATATTCATTATTTGTCATTTGGGGATTCTTATATGATCTATCTCTGATAGATCCCAGGTTTTCAGCTCAGTAGTGCAGAGCTAATTACATCTTTGTGACAATGAACACTGGAGCATTACACATCTCATTAGGCAAACCTCCATCACAAAATATTGTTGAGATTCCAGAGTTATTATAGAGGCCTCTGACAATGCAGGGGTGTCAAAGTCAGTCTCTAGAGTGTCATTTAATTTTCATTCCAACCAAGATGTCAATTACATATCCAACCTAACTGATGTAAAAAATGGTGCCAAATCATTTTTACTTAGTGTTGTTGACCAAGAAAACCAATAAACTCTGGATGACTACCACTTAGTGGCCTTTCCTTCTGTATCTGTGAGATGTTCAGAAAGGCTAGATGTGGCTCTCTTCTGCATGCCCATGACCTACTTAATTTACTTTCTACATTACACAAGCCTGTGAATGATGCCATTCCTATGGCACCAAACCTTACTGATGAAGACCTTGATAGGCAAGATTCCAACTTTAGAATATGATTTATTGACTATAGCTCTATGTTCAATACAGTTTCCCCCTCCAAGCTTGCCTAAAATCCATGCCTGTTTAGCTCTATTTTTAACTGGATAGCAGAAAACCCTAATTGGCTTCAGATTCTTCATGATAAAGATTCTGGATGAGTTGGGTTAGAACTATAAAACAGATGTGTTTTGGGAAAATACACTTTCACTTCTTAATGCAGATAAAAAATATGTAATGGGTAATTGGATGCTCTTGAAATTATTTTGTTGTATCAAAGAAATGTCCTAACTTACGTGATAACACAATCACATGAAAGAAGAAGATCATTCAAAGAGTTCAATATCATAATCATTAAATCTAACATTCCACCATCTACTGCTGCCATACTCAAGCATTTCAGACACCACAAACCTAAATTTTGCCTACCTTTGTTTTTTTATAGGACGGAATATCAACGTCACGGCTGAGATCACCAGGAACAGAAACACATTTTACCCTAATAAATAGCAAAAACAACCAGAAAAGAGTTAAATATCAAATTGCACTACTGTACTTGTTGCTTTGCACACATTTAAACACCACTGTATAATGAATTGCTTTTGAGGAAAGTTCTTTGGTTTGGAAATTGTGTAATTGGAACTACTATTTATATAAATATAGCTTTGTAGGATTTGCTACTCTCAACAAGAACATGAATATAAATGAAATGTCCTCATTACATGAGAAAATAAAATAGGACTTAATATAAAATTGATTTTAATAATAAACAAGGGGTCTTAAGGCTCTCCACACATAGCAGTGACCAGAAAAATGGATCCTCTTAGAAGAGACTGAAAAATTTAATTACCGTACAGTATGTCCAAATGAGCCAAAGCACAATTGAGAGCTTACGAAGGAAACAAACTACCCATGTCCCCATGGCCCTTTCCATGCCTTGTTCAATTGATAACAATGACTGACTTTCCTACAGTTCCTTTATTAACCTAATTCATTACTTTGGATTACCTCATTGAGAAAGACTTCCTTGATGTAGTTTGGTGCTTGATCTGATTTGGAAGAATCCTCTCTTAGCAGGTGGGGAATAGCTAAAGGGATTCTGCAGATTCCTATGGAAACTGACCTACAGAAGAGGCCGTATATGGAGCAGGTGCAGGGGCTCTCTGAAGTATTCCTGTTCCTAAAAGGAGGACACATAAACTTATTCATGCTACTACACTCTTTGGGAATTAATGTCCTCTCAATGTACTTAAAATGTGTCATATTTTTAGATATCTGTACTGTATATCCAGTGGCCATATAATTTTTCTGATACAGAAGAAACCTATAATGATATATTTTGTTTATTTATAGCTCTCCCTATCATATATGTTTTGTGGTAATAAAGTAAAACTCATTTACATTAGGAATAACAAGTATTTTAGATCTTTTTTTAACAGAAATCAATTACCACAACATAGAGGGAAGAATGTTTCATTCTTGAAAGTGTTGCATCATCAGATTAAAGGCAGGAACAAGCCGTAAACAGGGCAGCACTCAACTGCAGTAAACACTTTTACAAATACACCCACACTTACATATATTTACACAAGTTAGAGTCAGTAGTTAATTTAAAAAGAATGACATTAGGATGTGGAAGAACAAACAGAGCACCCAAAGACAATATTCACACAGAAGATGACCAGGACAAGATTTACTGCCAGGATACAGTGGAAATGTAAAGATTTGTTGCAGATTATATTATATATATTTGTCTTATTGTGGGAAACACTGTAGTACAGTAGCAACACTAAATCACAGTTGCATATTTTCAGGGTTCAGATCTCACCCTGACCATTGTTTATGGAGAGTTTCCATGTTCACGCTGTATCTATGTAATGTCATCCCAATTTCCTAAGACTTGCAGTTTAGGTTGATTGGTGACTCTGCTTTACCATTTCGTGAGTAGCAATGGGTATGCAAATAAATGTGCTTGGTGACTGACTTGCAGTCCAACCAGCGCTGATTCCTACCTTGCACCCAGTGCTGCTGGTACAGTCTCTAGTCTCATGCAACCTGCTTTAAGGAGTTTAAAAGAAAAATGTAATTAAACTTTACTTACAAATATCCATGTATTTTGCAATCAATAATTCAATTCACACTCACAGGAAGATAGTGCCTATAAAAGCACTGAGCAAAAGGTGGAAGTCAACTGTGTATGGAGCATCATATGGCAGCATCACTTATACTGGGTCAGATTTGAATTACCAGTTAACCTAATTAGAAAGTCTTTGGCATGTTGGAGGAAGACCAGCATACCCAAAGACTCAGGAGAGAATAGGCTTTACCAAGGCCACAATTAGAACAATGAGATTCTAATTGCTAATGGCTATGTAACCATGCTAGGTCAAAAAATATTCATTTATTTACCACAATAAGTGAGTTATGCCGTGCAATCCTGCTTTACATTAAATAATATAAAGAAATGGTGATTAGCACCAAATTATTTTTTGTAGTAAATATGCTGTGGTGACTTCGGTCACTGAGTATTTTCCTGGAAATGTTTTTTTTTTCCAATGACCCATGATGCATTTTGAGATCAGTGTGACATCACAGAGCTGTTGTAGCTAATGTTGGATGAGACCATGAATTTATAATGGAGATTCCAGTATTGAGCAGAAAACGTACAAATATATTTAGACACAAAATGAGCACATGAAAGGAAATATAAATAGTGTATTTGTGTCTTAAAGGTAATGTTGTTTAGTATTGACTTGTATATGACTTGTGAGTAATATGTGAGCCTACCTCTTTAATAGTATTATCCAGAGTGCTGTGGAGTTGATGCAAACAGGAATGAGTGAAGATTCCATGTGCTTTAGTGTTGCACTTATTTGGTAGCAGTGGCATTGAACAAGCAAATGTGTCTTTGGAAAAGAAATGAAAACTGCTATTCGGGTTCAAGAGAAGTGAGTACAGTGGAACCTTGGTTTGCGAGTAATTTGGTTTACGAGTGTTTTGCAAGACGAGCAAAAATTTTTAATAAATTTTGACTTGATAAACGAGCGAGGTCTTGCAGTACGAGCAGTATGTATACTCTTTGTCTGCTGAGCGTCATGTGATCACAACTGAGCTGATGGTTCTTCTCTCTCTCGCTGCGGGATTGTGGGCAATCGTCTCCTATTCTCCGTCTGAGTCGGCGTGCTTCACTCATAGTAAACATCCGTACGAGTGTATACTGTTTACTGCAGCATTAGCATTGTCACTGTGTGTGCGCACGCGCGTGTGTGTGTGTGTGTGTGTGTGTGCTCGCGCGCGTGTGTGTGCTGTAACGTGCGAGTCCCCGTCTTGCACACTAAAACACAAAGCTGAGTCTCAGTGCTTCAGCAACACCAGCTTTATTTCAGCTTGAAACAGACACAGCAGTCAGGCAGGGCCCTGTGCATTTATAATGTTCCTTGTTCCTTGTATCACCCATCGAAGGCAGGCGCTTATAGCATGTGCGCAATCTTTTTCGGATTCACTTTTACGGCGAACTGCTACAGCGCTGGGAGACTGCGATTGCTTTGGGACGCTCTTCCGCGTGTCATCCCGTTGGGTGGAATCCCACAAGAGTTTAGAAACTCACTCACACCAGCCATGATTCTTTTCAAAGGTAAAGTGCAGGTTAATTTGTTTTATGTATTTTTACTTTATATTTTGTATTAATCATTTTTATATGAATAGTTTTGGGTTGTGGAACAAATCATCTGAGTTTCCATTATTTCTTATGGGGAAATTCACTTTGATATACGAGTGCTTTGGACTACGAGCACGTTTCCGGAACGAATTATGCTCGCAAACCGAGGTTCCACTGTACCTACAATTGAACATGTGGGGGCAAGCTTTAGTAAATTCATACTTAATGTCAGCCACTTTCTACAAGACATTTTACTATTTCTGATATTTAATTCTATTTATTTCACAGTGGTACAGTGGTTAGCACTGCTGGCTCACAGCTCAGGCCACATTTCTTGCCACAATAATCAGCCCAGCATAGCTGGCAGACTTTTCCCTAGCCTTTAGGGACACTTAAAACACCATTAAACTATTATCATCCACTCAAAACTATTTCAGTTTCTCCTTCTCCACTGACTTTAATACATTTCTCTGAGTTCAGTGATGTTCCTGAACATTCTGTGATTTTAAGGAACTTGAGGTGAAGCGAATTCAGTGGGGTTTTGATCCTCACTAGTAAAAGTATGAATTCATGTCTAGTGTCTGCCTTACTACATAGTATACAATTAACAGAAATTATTTTTGAGAAGTGAATGCTTAATGAGTAAATAAAGTTTAAGAAAATTATTGATGCTGTTAAGTCTGTAAGATTGTAGTAAAAAAAAAAAACTAAAAGGCATTAGTGAATATTAATCTGTCATGATGTTTCAAATTCTCTTTTGTTCTCTACAAAGCAAAGAATTACTTTAATCAAACAAGTAAAACAGGAAAACAATTTTTTGACAATAATCTGATTTTTAAAAAGGGAAATAACAAAATGACAGGCATGTTTACTTTCATCATGAAGTTCTATATGTAAAATCCGTTTTTATATATAGGGCTGTCTAATTTTAAAAAATTGCATGGATTTGTATTAAATGCAATTATTAACCTTCTTTGTTTCATACATTTGACTGATGAAAAAATGTTAATCAAATATAGTCTATTTATTAATATTAATAAAACAATTATGTTAATATTGATCATTCAGGCACTTAATACAGTCTGCTGCCTATATTTGTAGCCAGACGAAAAATATTGCAGTCTTCTGACTTTTAACCTCTGACCAGGTCACTCACACGCTGTGCAGCAGGGGGTCTGGTGCGCTTATCATATTTTCCATCTTGTAGTCATTCAGCCATTTCAAGGCCATTCTGATGCAAGGAAACGCCAGACACCACTTTAAATTTCATAAGCTCCGGACATAAGGTTTAAAAAAGAATGATAACACAAGAGTTGTTCACGTTGCTGAACTTGTCCCTTGAATGCTGTCATTCATTAGAAATCATGTTGGGGTTTCTGTGAACCCTCACTGACTTGGTAATTTGATAAATGGAACTGCAATGCTCTCATGGTTATCGTACTGACAATCAAAGAGCCGAGCTATTAAATTACAAAAACAGTCGCAAGACCTTCAGCCTAGGTAATCTATACAGTATCATATATGCACTTTAAAAGGCAGGCCCATCTTTCAAAAGTAAACAGCACTTTCACACATTTTGTTTAAAATGATGCCTTTGCTAATAATGTATTCTTACATAATTGTATCAAATACAGAGATTAGATATTGCGATCTATAGCTATATGTTTTGTTAAAGAGTTGGTGATGATAAGATCTGATTGACCGGTAGATACTAAAATGTGACACCACATACAGCATAGTTTGACATCTTGACAACATCTACCATTTGTTGTTTCGCAAGATGAAAGGAGAGAGAGTGGTGGACCCACACCAGATAACTGTTTCAATCAACCTGTGGCCCACAAGGAATTTATAACATATTAAAACAAGTAATATTTCTAAAAAATAAAAAAAAAAAACTATATACACATCCAAAGGTAAAAAGTCACATTTTATAAGCCTAAAATAAAGAACAAGAAAGCTGCTCACTGAGCACAGCCATGCTCTGGATAGGGAAATTTCAGCTATGGACTTACAGAGGTTATGATAAGCATTAAGGTCAGTGCTCCTATAACGGTTAATGATTTATTTGAAAGAACAGATTTAAAAAGGACATGTCAGCTAAATTAAAAAAAACACACACACACAAACAAAGCATAGAACAAAAAAGCAGTAGGTCAGAAAAATTCCACAGTGATAGACTAATAGAGAGCAGTTTTATTGCCAATAGCCATAATCTGACACAGATTGAGCCCTGTACAGTAGTCAATTAATGACTCAGTGCTCATACAGTAATAACCCACTAACCTGATGGTGTGTTGCTCTCACATTTCACTCTCCCTTGGGACTCTACTGTCATTGTGTTATCTATTGCCTTCTTCCCTATCAAAGAAAATAAGCACAGCTAAAATGTATATACACATCAAGCGCTGTACTTCATTGCACACCAGTTCAAGTGACTGGGGGGACAATAGATTTATACGTTTATCCTACATTAAACCAAGCATGCCTGGCTGCACTGTAAATTACTAAATAATAAACCATGCAGTGTAAGATCCCGACTCGGACAGAATATAAAAATCCATCAACCTGCGCAAAACAATAACTGCGTGCCCATTCATTTCTAGTGCAGATAAACCTAATATCAGCCATTAGAGGGAAATGCTGGGCATTTCATCAGCATTTTACTGGAACGACAAAACGCTCGGAACCAAATATTAATAAGACACATACTGCCCATTTGATATATTCTTCATGATTTAATACTGGACAAGGACTTAAAAAAAAAAAAAAAAAAAAAAAAAAAAAGGGAAGAAAGTCAAATTACCAAGCTCTAAGAACCCCGCAGTGACAGGCTAAGGAATTCTGCCACATGATGGATACATATTCTATTGAAAAAGCTGAGGCCACTCAAATTCATGTCACAGTGGCCACCAAACTGACAGATTGAGATGGAAATGTCTTTGAGTTTCTCAGAACATGGGTCAGCATTGAGCCACTGACCCAAGGTGAACAATAGCGTATCATAATGCCATCTCTCTAAGCCATGTAACTCAGAGTGATTTTCTGATGTGAAAGGGTAAGTACTTTTAACAAGAAATATCAATAAGCGTACATGCCTGCATGGCTTTTTCAGTCTGCAACATGAAGAGCGTGTTTGGTTTTTATTTTATCAGTTTATTTACTTATTTTGCATAGAACCATTCACATTTTTATGTAAATTTTGAGCACACGAACAACTCAATATAAAGCTATTTGTAGCAAACAACTGTACTGCCTGCTGCATGTTGAATAAAAGTATATTGACTTTGGTACTTTATTTAGCTTCTAATTGCTTGCAATCCTTCTCTTTTTAATAAATTTTGATAGGTCCTGCTTATGGATGTTACAGAGCAGGCACAGAAAAACACACAGTCTGCTCAAATCTACAGCTAATTAGAGGTATTTTTGTATCTGTTATTATGAAGGCCTCAAGAAAGGATAGTTCATCTTTAATCTAAGGCAAATGTCCTTTGGGTACCATGTTAAAGCATTATCCACCGAACTGCGTCTCCAAAACATAACATACTAATTAATTTTGTTTTCAGGAGGATTTCAATAAGCAAGCCTGGCTGTATTTATATGATTTACAAACTCTGTTTGCTTTCATAGAGGGGCAGCTAATTGCTGCACGGCTTGACACCATTACAGGGAAATGCAAGGGGATGCAGGCTGTTTAATTAAGGGCAGTTGCAAGTTCATTATTTGACTCACATCCTAACACTGTACTGGGTTTATTTAGCAAATTCACTGGTGTGATTTAATATATGGCTTCTTTTGATTTCTTTCTTTTTTATTATTTGAGGACTTAGGGGGTGGGGGGTGGCACACAGATTTTTAATATTATTATTTTGATTTACATTAATTTATAGTATGTAGGAAAAAAAGAGATAGCTGCCTTTATCAAATACTGGTAATTGCTCTTTCTTTGCATTTTTGCACCATGGGGAATTACTGCAGACTTTTTTTTTGTAATAATAAGTGCCCTCAGCCACATATTATAAAAAAAAAAAAATTGAAAAGTAAAAAAAAGGGAAAAATTATAAAATCTACTGATTATTGTTATTTTTCAATACTCAGGATTTGTTTTGAATTAACATTGGTGGTTGTTATAATGCTTTTATATATACATTATTTTATATATAATAATATAATATATATATAGCGATTCATTTATCCATTTTCTGTAACCACTTCACCCAGATCAGGATTGCCTCAGGGTCCTAACTCATATTTTCCTGTCTTGCATTCAGTGCTGCTGGGATTGGCTTCAGCCCCTTCACGATCCTGAATTGAGCTAAGCAGGTCTGAAAATTGTTAAGCTACAGTATATATAATATGAGTGGTGATGTGCTGCGTGTTGGTTGGATGTTTAAGTAAGAATTTCACTGTGCTCTGTACATGTGACAATAATACTATACTTTTCTATTTTTACACATATACAGTATATATATATATATATATATATATATATATATATATATATATATACATATATTTATTTATATACTGTAGATAGATAGATAGATAGATAGATAGATAGATAGATAGATAGATAGATAGATAGATAGATAGATAGATAGTGTGAAGGGTGCCACCTGGGAACCTTACCCAGCCGGGATGCCCACAGCATGGAAAGACGGGAGAGACAACTTGCACACTGCTTTGTCTCCCCCAGGGTGCTAGATTGCAGCCCCCCTGGGTTGCTGCATAACCACGGGTACCCACAGGGCATCATGGGACTTGGAGTTTGTTGGCTTAGCCCTGTTGGTTTCCGCGGGTGTTGTCAGGGGGTGCTGTGGGAACTGGGAAGACCTACTTCATGAGGCTTCAACCTTACCCAGAAGTGCTCCTGGGCCAAGTCTTAGGAACACCAGAAGTACTTCCAGGGATAATATTAAAGGAGCTGGCTGCCATAGCTCAAGGAGCCAGAGTCTGGAGGGACGAGGACAAAGCTTGCATGGAGGAGTGGAGACAGCAACTCCTTGCCTTCTTCTCTGTCTCAGTCACTGCCTCCACGCAAGTGATAGATAGGTAGAAACAGTATACAGTATACATAATATATACATAGGTTAGTAATAGAAAGTTTCAGCTCTTGACCAGATGTGTGCCAGGAATGGAATAAATACGGCATTATGTGTTTATTTTATACTTGATTTAATGTCAACTTTATTTAAATTCATCCATCCATCCATTTTCTAACCCGCTGAATCCGAACACAGGGTCACGGGGGTCTGCTGGAGCCAATCCCAGCCAACACAGGGCACAAGGCAGGAAACAATCCTGGGCAGGGTGCCAACCCACCGCAGGACACACACAAACACACCCACACACCAAGCACACACTAGGGCCAATTTAGAATCGCCAGTCCACCTAACCTGCATGTCTTTGGACTGTGGGAGGAAACCGGAGCGCCCGGAGGAAACCCACGCAGACACGGGGAGAACATGCAAACTCCACGCAGGGAGGACCCGGGAAGCGAACCCAGGTCCCCAGATCACCCAACTGCGAGGCAGCAGCGCTACCCACTGTGCCACCGTGCCGCCCTTATTTAAATTCTTGGGTCTTTAATTTAACTCTTATAAACTCAAAAAACCGTACTGGTACTGCTCTAATGACAGCAATATTTGATAATTCTAATTTTGCCCCATGTCTGTATCAAATTTTTTAAATTTACTGTATATATATCTGCGGTGGGTTGGCACCCTGCCCAGGATTGTTTCCTGCCTTGTGCCCTGTGTTGGCTGGGATTGGCTCCAGCAGACCCCCGTGACCCTGTGTTCGGATTCAGCGGGTTGGAAAATGGATGGATGGATGGATGTATATATATATACATTTTTTTACATTTTGAAATAGTGATGGGGCAAAATTAGAATTATCAAAACCACACTATTCTCACTAAATGTGAGAATTCCAAAAGTCTATTCAATTTTGCAATCTGTGTAGTTCAGTACATTGTCATGAGGACCACACCAGTCTAGTTCAGGGTCATCACTCAACTTTGTATGTGGTAAGAAACCAGACTACCTGGAGAAAACCAAGGCAGACAACAGAAGAACATGCAAATTCCACAACTGATTCGGCTGGGAATCGAAAATCTTCAAATTGTGAAGCAGCAGTGATAAATTCTGCACCAGCATGCTGCTATGAATGTGCTAAGTGCTCTTTTTATTTATCACTACTAATTAATTTAATTTGTGGATTACAGTGAAATTCAAAAACATTTAAAGTCAGGATGACCATTCATGACAGTTTTCTGTATTCTAGAATATACATTTTTATTCTCCCTCTTTGAAGAGCACTAAAAATAGCTTTTGGTCAGTTATGTGGTATTATAAATGGAAATGTCAAAAACTGAGATGCATAGTTCATCAACTGTAGAACAGTACATGATCTTTAAAACGTAGTTTACGTTTGGCTTTTCAGTGCCACCTTGTAAAAGAGACCTGTACAATATACATACTGTTCACCTTGGCCTTAGAGGCATAATTTCAAAGAAAAAGCCATTACCTGAAAATGACAAATAAAAAGGAAAGGTTAAATTAGGCAAAAGAGCAGACATTGGATGGAAGATGACTAGAAAAGCATATTATGGTCAGCATCCTGGATTCATCTTTTCTCTGTTGCAGATAAAACTGGTCTTTGGCGTGTATTAAAGGAAGAAGCTTACTGAGGATCTGGAAGATGTTTGTTTCTAAAACTACAGTTGCGTGTCCAGGCCTTTTTGTTCTTTTTCTGTCTGGTTAGATCCAGTTTGTTCTCGTCTTTGTATTAAACCTTCAGTTTGTTGGAAATCTGTAAAATGAAATAACCTTCATTCTGCCAAAAAAAACAGCAAAAACGGACTGACAGGTTTTGTGAAAGAGATGTTACATTTTTGGTAATCTTTGAAGCTAGATCTGAATTTGAAGAATTCCAGTAACTTGCAACCTAAGCAAACAGAAAAATGGGGTTTCACCAGTGTTAATGAAATTACAAAGGTTTCTCTAATAACCAATTAGCATGTCAACATATTAAGGATGACCTAAGGGAGCTGATCATTAGGACACTAAAGGAATGGCTGCTGTAAATGGGGTTTTGCAGTCATATGTGAATAATAAATTCAAAATCACTCATTTCATAGGAATAGTAGCTATTAGAAACACAAGTAATGTCTTGGTTGTATTTTTAAATCATTTTAATGGTATCTTGATTAAAATGAATCAATTTCTATCTAAAACATGAAAATATTTGGGTGATTTCAAACCTTTTAACTATAGTATACAGTGGAACCTTGGTTCACGACCATAATTCGTTCCAAAACTCTGGTCATAACCCACTTTGGTCATGAACCGAAGTAATTTCCCCCATAGGATTGTACGTAAATACAATTAATCCGTTCCAGACCATACGAACTGTATGTAAATATATATTTTTTTAAAGTTTTTAAGCACAAATATAGTTTATTAAACCATAGTATGCACAGCGTAATAAATGTAAAAACATTGAATAACACTGAGAAAACCTTGAACAACAGAAAAAACTAACACTGCAATAGTTTGCGCTATAGCGCTACCAACTGCTGGCTAAAAACACTGTTTTTTTAATGAGTTTTAAGCACAGGGAAAAAAATGAACATTTGAAAAAATCCGTAATTTAATAAACCACCAAGAAAAGTAACATTGCAACAATGCACACTACGAACCGATCGCTGTAAACAGAAGTGAAAACAAAATTAACTACCCACTGTGGATGGTGTCCTGGGGGATCTGCTCCAAGACCAAGATCAGGGCATCAGTGCTAGTCTATTAGAAGGTCCACTCACACTTACATTAAGGAGACAATTTAAAGTCACCAATTAACCTAACATGCACATCTTCAGCATGTGAGATGAAAACTAGGGCACCCAAAGGAAAATGTACACAAACATTGGGGAAACATGCAAACTCCACATGTACGATGACCAGACATAAGATTTAAACAGGACAGCAGCGCTTAGCAGTGCATGATTGTTCTGCTCTCAAGTATAACAGTTTTACTTAACTGCTAACAACATTTTAGAAAGAACAGAAGCAGCTAAATAAGTCCTCGCAGCTGTTAGTCCTTATTCCTTAAGAGATGACCTCATCATTTTCCATATCATTTAGCAGAATCCCTGGGAGATCATATAGGCATTAACATTAAGAAGAGATGATGATGATCATGATGACGATGATGATATGACAAGAGGTAACACCACTGCTGTTGTGTATTGTCAACATTCCTGTCAGGAAAGCTGAATTTTATCACTTAAAGAACAGATGATAACTTACACCAAACGCAATCACGGACGACGATGTGCCTAAATGCAAGAACATTTGTTCATTAAATAGGAAAAAGGAGCTCACAAAAAATGTTATGTGTACCTTTTAGCACAGAGCAGCTCAGAAGGCAAACATGTCAAAGACTGTCATCACCAAACTGTCTTGTGTCATTGTTCTGGTTCTCTTAACCTGACAACAGAAAATTCACATTCAGTGAATAAATAAATTGCTCAGGCTATGCATCATTCAAGTCCTTGAGGATTATTGCCTAATTAAGAGTACAGTAATGTAAATTTGCCTTGTGTCAGGTCTAGAGGACCAGTACAATAACATAATTAAGCAGAGTAGATTGCTAAGGCAGCTTTGTACTGATAGATACAAACAATAAAAAAAAAAAAAAAGAAAATGAAGATCCTGTTTCAAAATTTTGTATCCTTCAAAGAAGTTTAAAAAATAGCCTGTCAAACCTGTTAAATGTGATAAAGCACACCATGTTTGCAGGGACACCTATACACAAAGGCCAAGCAAGCTTTTTTGTAGAATAAGGAGACTAGAAATTTGTTTCAGCTGCTGCTAAACCAAAGCGAGGAAAGCATGACTGACTGATCACATCAGAAAATGAATGAAAGTCTTTGATGCTGTATAGAGAAGAGGTTTCATTGCAGCTCATTACTGTTGTCTTCCTGTCTCTAAGGCTATACTACTGGGATACTATCCACTGGTGACAATAATGTCTGCAAAATGGCATGGACTACAAATACGGGTGCTAGAAGCTGAGAACTATCAAATGCAATAATCCTGGAGAGCTATTGACACTTTTAACTACTTTTCCACATAATAGAGCATTCTCCTGGGGAACAACAGCTGATTACTATAGCATAATTGCCTGTTGTTCCATTGGCTGTCAGAAGTTATCTTAATGTGTCCCTGCTTGATAATTTTACAGTTCCTCTCTGACAGAGAAAGGCCATTTAGTGTTTCATTAATTCAAGTACAATCATTTCAAACAATATCCTTATAAATGTATTTGAGTTACTGTGTATTGCTTTTTTATGTTATGGGCGGGGGGGAGGGAGGCTCATATTCTTATTCATAAAGACCGTTATTAAGCAATAGAATGCAGATTTTAGTGAGATGCTTTCTTAGGAACTGACGACGGAACCTCTGCTACTGATGAAAGAAGTCATTTAGAAAGATTATGTGGTAAAAAGCACATCAATAAAACTCACAATTTAGAACGTTGAGGTACTGCACAGAGAATATGGTATGGAGTCAAGAAGGCTTGCATTGGTGTTGTCATGTCTTTTTCATGTGGAATTCTTCACTTTTCCGGTAGTTTGCTGGAGGCAGAAGCTACTGCTGTAGGTGACAAATATGTTAGAAGATAAAATCTGCCAATTGTAATGGAGGTGAGCATTAGAAAAGTTCACCTCTGAACTCCTCAAACCTCTCCTTTTCCTCCCACACAGAAAAACTCCTTTCATGAAAGAGAATATATGCCCCATGTGTTATGTAGGTGATTTCTCTTCACAGTAATTAGAACATTAGAATAACTTTGATGAGAACAGGCCACTCAGCTCAACAAATCATGTTGGGAAAGACAGGCAGAACATAAAGGCAGATGTGTTTGTACTCATAAATGACTATAGTTTCTATAGTTTTGAAAAATCTGTTATTATTTTATAAAGGAGCAATTCAATGACAAAGTTTTAAAATATTTTAAAATGTTAATTTTAATTTGGCAGTACAAATTAATTTTTGGAAAGCAGGAAAAATTATTCATGAACGTATCAGATACTACATATAGAGTCTCAACTGGCCTCATGATCACTTAGTGCTGTCGAGATAGGATGGTCCCCAAGGTGCTACTTTCAACCACTTTCCCAGATAAATGCTTCCTTCCTTCATCAAACCTGCTTAATCCAAGGTAATATGTCACGTTACATCAGCTCTGTCTTCCAGTGGAGTGACTTAATGCAGGTCATGTCTTGAAAATTTGTTCCACAACATACAAGATTTGCAATTAAGTTTAAATTTATGTGTATTGTCAGAGTCCAGTGAAATTCTGGTTTGCATATCTGGCCACTTTTCTTCCACTATAGTCAAATGTGGACCTGGATAATTCTTTCTTAACAGTGATTTGTTCAAAAATAACCTGAAAAACATCAAAGGAACTGCATGATATATGTGTGTAACAATTTTATGTACATTTGTTTAAGTAAATAAATCATGACAATACAGTCTAACCGAATGAGACAAAAATATTAAAATAATGACATTCACACATTCATTCATCCATTTTAAGTTAGTCCAGTTCTGGGTGTTGTGCCTTGATCCTTTCGCAGGACACTACTTAAAATGAGTTCCATTAAGAACAGACTGTGAGGTTTGTATGCATGTTATTCACTTTTTGGAAACTTGCCCTATAAAGTTTTTTTAATTGTTTCATTTAAAGTATTACATTACATTGCAAAGAATAAATTATAATAGATATAATACATCTTCAGATGAGATCATGTATCTCCTCTCTTATCCATCTAGAGCATATAGAAAAGAAAAGCATTTATTATGACGTTATTACTCAAATACACTGAAATGTTCAAAAGTTTGCAACAGTTCACTAAGCTCAATTTACTGAGGACAATATTAATAAATGGGTGCCGAATTTAAAAAAAGTAACTGTTCCTCATTAAGTGATTTTACTTTTCTAAATTTAAGTAAAATAGGACATCTTTTCCCATTATGTTATGTTAGGTGGGGTTTGAATTCTTCCAGGTTAGCGACTTCTCCTTTGAGCTCTCAATGATAATTAATGCTCGTGGAAAAAACGCCAGCTTCAGTGTGAAAGACTATAATGGTTCTCTTGAGTTATTTTGCACTCTCAAGGTTTGGAGTAGGCAGTTTCACCTGCTTTTGCCGTTTGATGATGAATTTTTCCCAGGGCAATACTGTCTTCCAGACATTGAAACAATTCTCTCAACCCGAGTCACAATGATTTTCAAAACACCAACAATTACAAAAGACACTGATGTCTCCTTCCGCAGCCATGCTGCCTCATTCCAGCCTCCAGTCAAAGCCCTCAAATATAGAATTGAAAACCCGTTGATTTACATAATTCACACTCTTCAATGAAATATAAATCTCAGCAGAAAAGATAAAGAAGAACTTTTTATTTAACAAAGAATAGCTAAGATTATTTAAGGTATGGGCTTCCTGGCAAAGTAGTCTGTGTAAATTACCCTAACCGATGCCAACACAAAGTCGGAGCTGAACTGTGACCCAGCTTTTGGATATAAATACAGTTTTCATGTTATTTAGGTAATTGAGGATGTCACGGTAATTGTATAATTAATAGCTACTTCACTACCTGGCCTGTAGCATAAAAAGACCTATCCGGGATGATGAACCATTACTGAATAAAAAACAGAAACCTTTGCAGCATGTGGATGTTTGAACTTACTGAATGACAAGGAAGAAGTTCTGCAAAAAGAAAGACTTAAAAAATCTGATAAAAAGAAAGAAACATTCTATGATTTTCAAAATATTTTCAAATAGGGCATTCAACATTTATAGTCATAATTCCTAAATATAATATTAGTGCCTATTAAGTTCGATTTACTTGGCACTGATGGTAGCAATTTAAATATATCTCTGTTCCTCCTACTCCAAATTGAGTTTCCATTCCACTCATGTGAACACCAGCATGAAAGATCGCCGCTTAAGTTAATTCATGTATAAAGGGCTTTAATTTGTACAGGGAGGTTTGTGCCATAATTGTGGAAGACTACTTAACTTCAAAACTACATCCAGAATGAGTGTTAACTTGGGATGCTTCATTCTCTTCTCATCGTAAAGGGTTGATGATGTATAGCAGGCATACATATTGCACAGTTGCCCATTGTTGGGAGGTTCAGTGAAATCCATAAATCTTATTATGTACATATTGGAATGAAACCTATGTCATTTGTCCATGTTCCCAGAAACCTGCACAGTACTTCCTGCTGGTCATTTCTCTCCTAGATTCAAATCTTCAAACACACACATCCCAGTCCTGCTGCCAAATGGTAAAACAAACCCCTTCATGGCTGAGCTGAGAGGAGTGACTCCTGAAGCTCAAGAGTAGGAGTTGGATGCACATCTATAGAAGTATTTGTCATATAGCTTGCTGTCCTTTGGACACAAAAGTTAGAAAACATATCTTTGTAAGCAAACAGTAAAACAGTTCAAATATAAATTATCAATAATATAATTGAGTCACACAAAAACCTGATATGGAAGTGAGCTTAATGGCATGGTTAGTAAAAGCCGGGAGGAAGTGAACTCACCACATGCATTAATTGTACGACCATGCATTGTTACACCGATGGAGCCAAAGAAAACAAAACTCAAACAAAAGTGAAAAGACTGTGTTGAGTGTACATCAGGTTTTCCTCCCTTTATGGGACAGGCTTTGGAAAGAGTTACTTCAGCAGATAAGTGTGAAGTTATGCAAATATTATGAAGCTACACTTTTTATGCACACAGTTCAAGGAGTAACAGTCGTCTTCAGGTGAGAGGTCCACCTACTTAAACAGCTTCAGATATGACATTAATCTTTTAGAATTTCTACTATCCTAGTTTTTTTACATATTTAAAACATATTGTTTGAAAATTTGACCATCTTTTTTGAAGACCCTGCATAAAGTATTTGTTTAATATGTTTCATCTTCATGAACAGTTTGTATTAAGAGTTACTGTAACAATCTATGAATCAATACAAAATATGTCTCATTGAATATGCTTTCAGAAAAACAATACCTTCATCTATTATTTGAATGACTACAACAACAACATTTATTTATATAGCATGTTTTCATACAAATGATGCAGCTTAAACTGCTTTACAAGATGAAGAATGAAATAATAAAAATAAAAAAATAAGATTAGGCAATACTAAGTAACAAAGAATAAAGTGAGGTCAGATGGCCAGGAGGACACAAATAACAAAAATAAAAAATACAGAGGGCTGGAGAATAAAAAAAACAAAATCCGCAGGGGTTCCAAGGCCACAAGACCACCCATACCCCACTGGGCATTCTACCTAACATCAATGATCTCAATCAGGCCTCATGGTTTTCAGGCTTCACATGGAACAATTAGATGATAATGGTCATGTGGACCTCTGGCCTTCAATCCATCAATATAGGAACATCATGGTGCTTTGATCAGGTGGTGGCTGCGCAGATCACCACCACAGAAAAACGGAAAAAAAAAAACAAGCAGAGAAAGTAGAGGTTAGTACGGTTAATACACTTAATCCATTTTTTCTTTTGGACCTTGGGTATCAGAATCTATCAAACAGAATCATTACAAAATTGAAATGGATCAAATGGAAAGATCTACTCTGTTGTAATTTAGAATTTCAAACTAACTTTTCCTGCAAATATTTCAAAATATGGCAGGATGTGACAAAACTCCTAAAAAACTGATATGGGCACAGGTAGAATATACTACCTCTGTACTAACTGCAATCCCAAAATTGTCATTGCTGCACTCAGTATGCATGTGATCTTTATGGTCAGCAGGTTTTATTAGTGTCTCAACCATTATTATGAAATTCAAACATCACTTGATTTTCAAAACAAACTGGACTGGGGTGAAGAGCCTTGACCACTCCTAACTATTCCTCATGTCTGACAAAACTAAGCAAAAAATAAAATGTATATTTCACCCTGATAGTATTCATGCTAAAAAGTACATGTTCCTTTTGTTCAAAATTCTCTTGTTTCTTCTTGTGTTGTTTAAGCAGGCAGTTTTCTGTTTCACTGAAAAAGTAATTTGTAAGTATTATTAAACCACTAGATGCCACCAGTTGCTAAGTAAAAGTTCCACACATACAAACCTTAAACTGTTCTGCGTCATCCATACTAGAATGGGGTGGGCACTTGTAAATAAGCCATGTGGGGAAGAAAAGTATAAACTTAAGAGGTGCCATTACTAAGGCACTGAACTCTCGTGCAGCAACATCTGTGGCCTCTATCTGTGGGCACATATACACACACTCCTGTTAAAGGTAGGCTATCTGTTCCTGCCTGCTGTCCTGTCAGCTTAATGCAATGTGTAAAATAGCAGTAATCGGCCCTAAGAGTAAGCTGCAAATTATGTTGAAATGAAGTTCCAGGGCTGCTTTAAGTCTAAAATGAATACTATTAAGATGATGTTTATGCCCTAGTAACCTCTCTTGCCATGATGCCTTGTCTCTTGATTGGCTCTAGATTGGCTCTTTACATTTATACAATATTTCCTGTTATCAGTTTCATGTAGTGGAACACTTTCTCTGCTTTGAGTTAAGCAGTTTTATAAGCTAGCTTTTATTGTAATAATGAGATTGTGGGAGTTTTTATTGTTCATGTTTTGGCACCATGAACACTCCGCTCTGTGCTTTCCTCTTGTTTATTTCTTGGTTTTAAACCCGAAGGGCTCACAATCGGATGCTTTCAATTACACCTTTATTAATGATATTTCTAACAAGCAGGGCTTGCTGGTTGGTGTTTTTAAATAGCCTCCTCCTGTCGTGCCTCCTGTACTCAAATTAGCCAGCCAGAGCTGACTTACAACTGGGGCGGCTTTGTTTCCACACACTCACTCGCTCCAGCATGCACAATATGAAGTTAATAAATACTGCTTATACATTTGCCTTAATGATTCTGCAAGTTACGGTGGCACAGTTTCAAGTTAGTAAAGCTGAGGGCCTCAGGCAAAGTAGCTCTGAAGGGTTGTGCAGGCACATAGTAAGGAGGGTTACGTTCATTGCTCCAGGCAGCAAGCTAAGTCTGACCTTGTTCTGGGCTCCTGCAAATGGCTTTTCGACTGCAGTGTGGTTTCGAAATTGATATGTTTACATACAGCACAATTATTTATCAAACCAAGTCCTGCAGGTATGAAAATTATGTGGCTTGATTCTGAATTCCCCTAAACATTGCCAAGGACAAATGAGCAGGAGCTGAAAGGGCTCTCTCTTTCCCACTTACACCTACTGCAAGACAAATCTCCTGTGTACTGTAGTTATGATGTGAGCCTGCTTTTGGTCTCCTTGATTGCCACTAATGAAGTGGCATTCCAAGAAAGCACAAGTCGAGAATTATCAGCACTGGGATGTCCTCTGCTATAACCACACAGGTCTATAAATCCTGCAGAATTCACTGAATAAATTGCACTGCATTTTGCTGCAAAGAAAGCCCTGCATCACTGTAAACGTTTTGAAGCCTTGGTAAGTGCAGTTTATTTTATACTTTTAGAAATTAATAAAAAAAAATGAAAATCTCAGATGGCAGTAAGAATTATAAATGGTGAACGTAAAAGCTGATGCAGATAATTGTGCTCTCTGTTTAAAACATTAATTTAGATTTCAATGAATTGCAGACAGAAGAAAAGAAAAAGTATCTTGTGATATGAAAATATGGCAGAGTCCAATATTATCAATTCCAATATTTATAAAAGAACATAACAGTTTGTATTCATTATCTTTTAAAATGCAACTAGATTCCAGGCACTGTGTCTAAACTGTTGCAATGCTACACTTTTTACAATTTACATGAGTATCTTTTAAAGTAATAAGAATAATTAAGTTCAGGACTCCAACCACTCTTCCAATGATTTCAAGCCCACCCTTCCCCACTGCATACATCCCCACTTTCAATCTGGAACACTCTCAGAGCTCACACCCTGTAGTGTATGATAATCAGTAGTACTGTAAAAATCTGGATTCTTTAAGACAGTGTAATTAGTGGGAGTTGAGATAATCCTTATTTTTAGGTTTATTAATAAAAGTTTAATACCCCCAAAAACTGGACATGACAAAAGCAGGTCATTCACTTTTTTGCAAATATCATGCAACGGTGACTATTATTGCACCTATGCACAATACATAGGAGATTGGATGAGGGGGTGAAAGCTTCTAAAAACAGTGACCCATCACTCTACCAATGACAGGTTTTAATATTTTTTGATGGATACCTTGTAGGTATGAAAGAGGGCCCTCAAGAACAACAGTTAGCGTAAAATTATGTATCTTTTAGCAAAATATGAAAACACAGCAGTATGTAACATTTTTGATTCACATGTTAACTTATTATTTTTGTCTGCTTTGCATGACTTAATCTTATTTTGCATGTAATCATTACATTAGAATTGCCAACCAGAAGATGTTTAGTGCTACTAACTCATCAGCAGCTAGTCCATGTCTAACATTAGTTGCCCATACTGTACATGTACATATTCTTACTAAAATGGCAAAAATATGGGGACAATAAATTTTATGTTATTGATTTATTGCATTGGCAGCAATAACATGGTACATTTAATATTCTATATCAATATTTATTCCTTTTTTTTTTAGTTAGACATGCTTAAGGAATGCAGAAAATGTAACCCTAAGGCAGTCTTGTTTAAATTGGCTTCCTTTTTTTTTGACATGACTTCTGACTGGCCTCATTCTCACAATAAGCAATATTCTGGGCAGCAGTGTGATTGCAAATACTGTGCTTGGCAGTGATTTATGCTGAAATATTAAGTAAAGTTATGCAGACAGAAATATTAGCTTAATGCTGTTGTGTTGCGTCATGCTAAATCAGGGCTATTGTCTTCTACTACTTTGTTAACAAATTCCTTATTATGGCAGTTTGTTTTTTGCAATTACAATGGCTTTTGAGGTGTATTGGACTTGCTGGGAGTCAGGCTGCAAGTTTGTAATAGTTTTTCACGGCTTATTTATTTATTTTATTTTGATTTTTTGATCTTTTATTTAATTGTGATCTGATTTATGGATTGAGGTACCTTGCCTCTAGCTAAGCAGAGGCAAGATGCACTCCAACACATGGCAAGAGGTAGAGCGACTCAAACGGAGGCTGGCGAATGAGTGAGGAAGGCGCCGCCCCCGTCCCCTTGGCCCACAGCCACTCTCTCGGATTCGCACAAATAAATCGGTACTGCAAGCAAACTATAATAGTGCAATGAGAGAAGTTACAAAATCAACCGGAATGTTCAAGCAAATTATAGAAAAAAAACGATCTAAATCCATAGTTAAAGTGGACAGACAGACAGACGCTGGACTTATATATATATATATATATATATATATATATTGTAACAGATTGAGGCTTTGTCCACCTCTTGAACCCTCAGGTACCACTCTGAACACCAGGTGGAAGTATAAATAGTATTTATTTTACTATTACACAGTGCACCAAGCACCCTCCACTCCACACTCATATACACAATTCTCTATAAACAATACTCTCTCTCCTCCTCGCCCAGACACTTGCCACCCTACCTCCCAGCTCAGCTCAACGTCTGGGATTTCCCATCGTCATTTTATATTCCCTGACCCGGAAGTGTTTCCCATCTTACAGTCCATGTGATTTCTTATCACTTCCGGGTCAGATAAAAAGTCCTTCTTTTCAACCCGGAAACACGTCGTTCCCTCTGGTCATATGATTATGACGTGCTTCCGGGTTATAGGGCACGTATAAGTCCTTGAGCCTCCCTGCAGCGACTCCTGGCGGCCCCGACGTTATCCAGCAGGGCTGTGTATTAAAACTCTATAGTCCATGAGGCCCTGCTGGAATTTGGGGCATCTCCACGTTGCAAGGAGAGCTCCATCTACCGGCCTGGGGGTATTGGCCGGGATGAATGGCCGGCCATCCCTCACAATATATATATAAAAAAAATATATATATATATATATATATATATATATATATATATATATATATATATATATATATATATATATACACACAGGATGAGTCAAAATTTCTTAACACTAATGGATTATTTTAATCTCAACCACACCTTTCCAGGTCGATGGATAGGTCGTGGTGCACCATTGCCATGGCACTCCACACTCCCCTGATTTGACACCCTATGATTTCTGTTTATGGGGTATGGTTAAGGAGTGCATGTATAGCAGAAAAGTTTGTGATATCAATGACCTGAAGGATAGAATATGGACTGTGGTATCATCTACTCCCCGTGAAATATATGACTGGGCTTTAAATGATACTGTTGCTCGTTGGTTTTTGTGTGTTGAACATGATGGCGAACAGGTTGAGACATTCCTGTAAATCATTTTGCACATATGAAGTATGTTTTGTGAATAAATTGTTTCCACCATTCAAATGTTAACATAATTTTGACTCACCCTATATATATATAGATATAGATAAAAAAGGAAGAACAAAGAAGATAAAAAACATTATAAAGTCCTTAACCACTGAAATACTATAAATTCCTTCCTACATATTTTCTCCAAAAATTCAGTTGTACATCAATCCTGCATTTAGATTAAAGTACAAGTGCTAGCAGTGTTTATAGCTTAGTCTAAGTTGGACATATCTAATAAAATAGTACTACAATTATTACTGAACAGTAACACCATTAACAATGCATTTTCAGCAACTCTGTACAAAAGGAAAAAAGGAATGTGATGCCTCATATTATACTGATGTTGTAGCTGACTATGCACTGTATGTATGTTCTAGTGTAAAGCAGTTTAATAAAAGTTTGATAAGGGAAGCCAAAATATGTACCTTTTAAAGTTCTCAGGCAGCTACCACAGTCCCTGTACCAAAATAGTTAAAATGTAGTTAAAGTGCTGGGATAGCTCTACTTAAGAAAATATAAATAGAGAGACAAATGGTGGTGAAATGCTGACTCCCAGTTTAAGCATCTTGGGCTTGAATCCCATGCCCAGATGTTGGCTGCGTTGATTCTGCATGGGCTCCCCTCTGGCTCCTCTGGATTTCCTCTCACATCCCTAAAGACATGCAGATTACATTAATTTATTGATTCCGAATTAGCCCCGCTGTTGTTGTGTGTGAGTGGAACTTGTGCAGGATTATTGCACTGTCTAGCACCGTCTCCTGCCTTGTGTCCATTGGTGCCAAAAGGAGCTACCACCTCCTGCAACCCTGAATTGGATTAAAGCTGGTCTGAGAATGTTATCTTGTGCTAAGTGTATTGCAAATAAAATACTGTATATGTAATATAAATGCACTATACACAGGAGATGTTATATATTTATTCTCTCATAATTTGAAATGAGAAAATAAATATAGTTGCTGTCTTTTTAAATTATACACAACCACATTTTTATGTATATTTTATAATATATTGTTTTAAAAACGTTATGGTAAATGTTAAGAATTTTGGAATATGTTAAACCACATTAAATGAAGAAAAAATAAGGAGATAATAATATAGATGAGGCATTTATATTTATTATTATATTATTATATACTGTATTATATTCAGGTCCTTTCATTTCTTGCAGAATATTCTTTAGTTTGCAGATGCAGACTCCATCTCACAAGTGTGCTGAAATCAGAACACCATGTCCTCGTGGACAACTTATTAAATGTCAAAACTAATGACACAGAGGAAGGTTTTCACATATGTAAATACACCTCTTTCAATAGATTGAATAAACATTTGTTTTTAGTGGCATATGGAGACTGGCAATAAAAATGAGAAAAAGTTCAAGCTTAAAGAAAAAGTTTGAAGTTTGTGTAACTGAGCGTTATGCCCCGGCTAATCACATAATCATTCCGGACAATGATTTTTTGCTCTTTTGTATTTAGAAGAAATAGTGACTGTGCTGTTAGTAAATGAATAATGCATTAGTCTTACAACAGAAATTTTCTTTCTTTATCTCTGTGTGGTGCCTTTTAAATAAAGTTGATAGTTTTTTTAAGCGTTTCCTTTTGCCTCTTCTGAGATATACATAACTGTTTTTCAGAGGTTGCTTTTCACTTCATATATTTTTTTTCAGTTTGCATTTTTCACTGTTGTTCCATGTTGTTCTTTAAAGCCCATTAAACTCTAATTGCGCTCTTGCTGCTGAATGACAATTCCAGCAAACTAATGTGGTTAGTATTATATCATGGAAAAATAAATAACTGGTGGCAATTCAGCCACTGTAAATCACTGCTGCTGTCTTTGTTTACTGTAGCAATTAGTTCTTATACGACTAAGCATGTTGGTAACAACATAAAATAATACTAAGCATGAATTTAGCTTGCAATATTAGCTCGTTAGTAACATCATCTGCATATGGCATGGTGTAAATATGCTTCCTCAGTAGTTTGCAAATTATTGTAGTAATTAGAGGCATATAGCAAAACATTTATTTTGCATGTTCTATGTTCTGATATTAGCTGTGAAAATGAGCCATTAATACAACAGGATAAAATAGCAAATTAATAATTATGCCACGATAAGCAGTACATTAATCTATCTGCCTGTGTACCCTAGAACACATTTCATATCTATCTATCTTTTGTAACGACATGGGTGCCCCACTCAGCCCCAAACCACAGACACAATAAAGCCCCAACACACTTTACTCTCAAATAAAGGGTTTATTGATCCCCATCACCTTCTCCACAAGAATAACAGCAAAAAAAAAAAACACACCAAGAACAATTCTCCTTCCTCCTCCAAGAGTGTAGGCTACTACCTCCAGACTCTGACTCAATCCAAATTAGGCAGTGGGCTTTCTTTTAAGCTCGGCCCGGGAATGGCTTCCAGTCTCTTGTCCCAGTCATCCGGACCACTTCTGGGTTGTATGGAAACCAAGGCAGTCCTCCCCCGACACCACCATCTGGCAGACCCCAAATACCTTGGGGCTGTGTTTCCAGACTCCATTTCCCATGTAACTCTGCTTGTGTCCTAATTAGATTTAGCCTTAAGGAACACTGCCACTTGCTGCATTGGGGAATGGCCTGCTCCTGTTGAGTCCCAACTCCCGGTCCTTCTATTATGGTCTCCTGGCTGGGTATGAAACCTTCCATTATCCCAGCCAGGATGCCTGTCCTTCCTCCTGGACACCCACACTATCTATCTATCTATCTATCTATCTATCTATCTATCTATCTATCTATCTATCTATCTATCTATCTATCTATCTATCTATCTATCTATCTATCTGTCTGTCTGTCTGTCTGTCTGTCTTTGAGAGCAAGTGCCAATTTTTTTTTTTTATGAGAAGTAAACCCCACTAATAAGAAAGGTGGTAGACTGGAATAGGAAACCCTCACTTTTAAAGCATTACAGTGTGCTGTGGTGTAAGTGCCTCATATCTGTTGATTTAGGAGGTAGTGCTAAATAAAGCAGCAATTGGAGTGTCTTTGATGTCATTCTCCAAACCAAAAGTGGGCAGAATTAGTGCCCATCTGGGAAAAGCTGTGTTCCTAATCCACAGAGTAAAGATCTCACATTCTAGGAGCAGTTCCAGGTGCCCAGCCATGTCCTGTGTAAATTGAAAAATTTGCATGAAAATATTTTCTTCTGCCTGAAAGAGGAATAAGAGAAGAAGTAGCGGCTACAATCAGGAGGTTAAGTTCCAAGGTTAGTAACCCAAGCAGGTAGGCTATAGTGTGCATCTAAGAGTTCATTGATAACTGTTTGGAAAAAGAAAATACTTTTAAATATTTAGACACCTGGTGTTAGGTTACATTAACACATAGACTGTACAATGTCTGCCATCTTTATTGGGTATCAGATAGCAGGTTACTCTCACATTCTCATTCAGAACAGCCTGAATTCATTTGGATATGGCCTCAAACAAATGTAGCACTGGGACATTGTTACAAATACTGTAAGTTGGATTGGGTGTGGATCTCTACTCTAAACGTCATGTTCAGTCTCATTCTACAGCTACTTGATGGCAACAGGCAGGCCAATATAAACCATTCCATGACTTTCCTGACCCTTTAGCATGGATAGTATCCTACTAAAAAAGCCAATTAGAAGATGGGGTATAATACAACCATGAAGATATGCTCCTGATCAGTACTGATATTTGGAAAACTCAAGTTCTTTTCTCTATTTGTATGAAATAGAAATTCAGGCAAGGAATTGAATTTAGTTATTCACATGCTTTTTGTTAATTTGTGCAACATTCATCTTCAAATTATACATCTCAGAAACTTTTCAGGATTTACATTTACCTGTTTAACTGACACCTTTATCTTTATTTACGTTTCTTTTGTTTTTCCAGTTGGACTACAGAGGCAGCTGAAGTGACTTGCTCATGGTTACACAGTGTCACTAGCAGGATTTGAACCCACCACCTGAGGGTTTGAAGTCCTAAGACCTAACCACTCCACTGCCTCACACTGCCAGCCTGACTGAAGTCATCTAAAGTTTATCAGGGACCCAGTACAAAATAATATCAACAAGCACCAACCTTACCGGGTCATACCTTTGGGACTGCTTTACACTCAGGCCATTTCGGAGGAAAACATGTGTCTAATTCTCAAATAGCTATGGGTTGATAGTCACTCATAATCCTGTAATAGCATCATTTGTAGTAATACTAGATGGGATAAGATTATACTCCTATAAATCTGGATAGTCCTGGACTATATGAGTCCTCTTGTGAAAGACCACTTGGACCCACTGCAGTTTGCCTATCGGACAAAGATTGAAGTGGAAAATGCAGTGATCTGTCTGCACCACAAGACGTATTCCCATCTGGCAGCACTGTGACGATTACATTTTTTGATTCCTCCAGTGCCTTCAGTACCATCCAGCCATCTCTTTTAAGGGGTAAACTCAGAGATATGCAGGTGGATGAGCCTATGTCGTCCTTGATAATAGACTACCTGCAAGCCAGACTGCGTCTCTGATGAGGATGTGAGCGATACTGGAGCACCACAAGGAAAAAAATCCTATCTCCTTTTCTCTTCACCCTGTGCAGAGAAAAGGATTATGAATATAACACCAGGTAATGTCACTGCTGAAATTCTGAGGATTCCCCACTTATAGAGTACATTGGCAAGAAGGATAAGACAGAGTAAAGAAGTCAGCTGGAGAACTTTGTTTCTTGGTGCAAAGAGAATTTTCTGCAATGTAACATCAGCAAAGCCAAGGAACTGGTTATTGACTTTCACATCAGGCTAGGGCCTTTAATCCCTGTCACTATTTAGGGAGTACATGTGGAGGTGGGCCACTCCTAGAAGTACATCAATGACAGGTTGAACTGTTCTCGTAGCACAGAGGGACTCTAAAAGAAAGGGCAGAGCAGGCTCTTTTTTGTTAGGAGACTGCTTTCCTGTTGATAGTGACACATCCTTCACATCTCACTATGTGATGGCCAGTTTGTGCAGTTTTCTGTATTGTGGTGTGTTGGGCATGTAACATCACTTTAAAAGTGGCCCATCGAGTTAACAAGCTAAATAAGAAAGTGTGCTTAGTTATACTGTAGAATGCACAGTCTATTCCTGGAGGCAGTAGTGGAGGAGAAAATGAAAAGAAAGCCATTATGAACAATGCTACACATCCTCTCCTTGACACGCTATCACTGAGTACATTTAGTCATTGAATTATTCAGCAGAAGTGTGTCAAGAAACGCTACTGGGGCTCCTTCATACCAACAGCAATATGCCTTTATAATGCCTCACTGAGACCATTATTTTTATTTTTATTTTTCATGTCTTTTTTTAAGTAATTCTGGTGTGAATTTTAGAGGAGTTGTTGTTGTTTGTTATAATATTACCTGTATTTATATGTTGAGCTTCTGTAAGAAGCTAAAATTCCCCCCTTAGGACAAATTAAAGTATTATCTATGCATTGTGATCTTTGACACCAGAATGCTTGCAAATGCTTATACTGCTCAACTGCAATAATCCTAATAAATCCCATATACATCAGTGGGAAAGTGATTTTGTATTTATTTTAGAAAACTAGGAATAATCAAATTTTCCCTTCAAGCAAAAGTGTAAAGCCTTTTTAGAACTTAAGCATTCATAACGTCTCCTCCAAAAATAGTTTTATGAGCCTCTGTATTGTTCTGTTTTTCTTTTGATTCTTTAAAATGTGTGAGGAGTTGTTTTATAAAGGTTCTTTTGTTCATATTTTTCTCTGGACTGTAGGGGTGGGGTGAGGTGTTGATTATGATTTATTGTGTTTCCCAAAATTATTATTCAGGAACGTTTGATATTTTTAAAATATATTGTGATTTGATCTTTAAGCTTGTTTTATTATGGAAACACACCACAAACCATCCCAGTTCACACATTTGCACTGCCGCACCTGGCAGTGGTCAGCCATAAACCCAAGACATCTGCCTCAGAAGCCGCTCCTTACAGCGTGAGCTAAAACGAGATCTCCCATTTCTAAGCACAGCAAGCGGAGAGCATCATGGGTGACATCAGGTGAGCTTGGTCTCACTCAGCACCCACCTTTTCTGCGCAGCACCTCTGCACAAACTTCATGAAACATAAAAAGAAGACTCAGCAAGTGCCATTAGAACACATCTCAAGCATTTATATTACCATCACTAGTATGCAATTTTGACCAACACAAGGATAGATACATGGAATTGAATTTTTGCTATATGTTGGTTTTCCCATTAGCTTGAATCAGAAGGAAGGATTCTTCAGGCAGGGAACTACTGACTAAAGTGTCACTCTGTTGTATTTCAGCTGAGTTATGCTCTGCCACACTCCATATGTGCTAATGTACAGTGAGGATAACATTCTGATATGGTCCTTTTGGGACTGGTGCACTTAGTTATCATTTGACTGACTATAGACTGCCTTGTATTTTATCCAAATTGTGTCTAATTGCCGGGATGTTTTTTTTAGTGCTGGCCCATCCTCACCAAACTTGTGACACTGATATACTCTTTATGGCTAAAAGTATATGGACACCCATGCACATTATTGAGTTCAGGTGTTTCAGATGCGGGCGGCACGGTGGCGCAGTGGATAGCGCTGCTGCCTCGCAGTTGGGAGACCTGGGGACCTGGGTTTGCTTCCCGGGTCCTCCCTGCGTGGAGTTTGCATGTTCTCCCCGTGTCTGCGTGGGCTTCCTCCGGGCGCTCCGGTTTCCTCCCACAGTCCAAAGACATGCAGGTTAGGTGGATTGGCGATTCTAAATTGGGCTTGGTGTGTGGTTGTGTTTGTGTGTGTCCTGCGGTGGGTTGGCACCCTGCCCGGGATTGGTTCCTGCTTTGTGCCCTGTGTTGGCTGGGATTGGCTCCAGCAGACCCCCGTGACCCTGTGTTTGGATTCAGCAGGTTGGAAAATGGATGGATGGATGGATGTTTCAGATGCATAACATTAAGCACACAGCCATGCAATCCTCTCTGGCAGTAGAATAGGGCACACTAAAGAGCTCATTGAATTTAAACATTACACTGTCATAGGATGCCACCTTTGCCACAAATCAGTATGTGAAATTCCTGCTCTGCTAGATTTTCCATTGTCAACTGTAAATGCTATTATTGTGATCTAGAAGTGTCCAGGAGCAACAACAGCTCAGCGATGAAATGGGTGACCATGTAAGATCACAGAGTGCTGAAGTGCTAAAAAAAGCTAAAATACTGTAAAAATTGCTTATCCATTCATTCATTCATTCATTGTCCAACCCACTGAATCCGAACACAGGGTCACGGGGGTCTGCTGGAGCCAATCCCAGCCAACACAGGGCACAAGGCAGGAACCAATCCCGGGCAGGGTGCCAACCCACCGCAGAAATTGCTTATCCTCTGTTGCATTACTCACAACAGAGTTCTAAAATGTCTCCAGAAGCAACATTAGCACAAGAATGCATCAGGAGCTTCAGGAAATGGATTTCCATGGCACAGCAGCTGCATACAAGCCTAAGATTACTATGTGCAATGGCAAGTGTCGGCTGGAGCAGAGTACAGCATGTTGCCTTTGGACTCTGGGGCAGTGGAAATGCATTCTCTGAATATGCTATAGTATCTGACAGTCTGATGGACAAATCTGGGTTTGGAGGAAGCCAGGAGAATACTACTTTCTGAATGGTATCGTGCCTAATATAAAGTTTGAGGGAGGAGGGATAATAGTCTGGGGCTGTTTTTCAGGGTTTGGAATAAGCCCCTTGGTTCTGTAGGAGGGTACTATTATTGCTATAGCATACAAAGACATTTTAGACAATTGTGTGCTTCCAACTTGTGTGGCATCAGTTTGGAGGAGGTCATTTTCTCTTCCAGCATGATTGTGACCCTGTACACAAAGCCAGCTCCACTGGTGTGGAGGAACTCGAATGGCTTACACAGAGCCCTGACCTCAACCCTACTGGACACCTTTTGAATGAATTGGAAAGCCTGATTGCAAGCCAGGTCTTCTTGTCCGACATCAGTACCTGACCTCACAAATGCTCTTTTGACTGAATGCGTACAGGCAAAATCAGAAGAGTGGCGGCTGTTAGAGCTGTACGGCTAAGGTGGAGCAACTTTGTATTAATGCCCATGGTTTTGGAATGGGATGCCCAGCAACCTCATATAGGTATGATGGTCAGGTGTCCACAAACTTGCTGTTTGTGGCTTGAGTTTTCTGATATGCTCATGCTTGGTGATGCTACCATGTCATGTTTAAATCTAGTTAAATAGTTTGTGCTTTTCACTCCCCGACCCCGATTTGCACACACACACACAATGTTTTGGTATCTGAGTACCTGCTTTATTTTACATGACCTGAATGCCACTGATAGAGTAACCCTTTCTTCTAGACAGGCCGGCGTACCTAATTAAGTGGCCCCTCTATCATTTTTCTTTTTTTTGTGATGGCAATCTGAGCACTGGTACCCTTTTCTAACATATTTCCACTGCTGCTCAAATGTGCTTATCCAGGTCAGGGGTCACAGGGGGGCAGACGCACACACATATGTATGTGAGAGAAGGCATCCTCTTAGTAAACATTGCAATCCTTGTTCAAAATTAATCCTGTTTCATCAGAATTCATGGTCATGGTGTATATCTTGGCTGGCTTCCATTCACAACATGTATAAACATTTAATAAAAGGTACATTTGAAACGGGCATTTAAAAATCCTGGCAGAAAGTGAAAAGCGGTGCAGAGGTTGGTGAGTTTCTTCTCTGGGCTGCACTCCGATCTCAATGGCCCCTGTGCCTCGTTTTATCTTACTGGATTAAAGGCAACAGCAATCTGCTTGCAATGATTGTCTTGACAGCACTTTAACTGACCAGTTGCTGTGCGATCTTAAAGTCTAATTGATATGTAAGAACTATCAGCTCCTGTTATCTGTCTTATGGAAAATAAATGGATTGGAGAATATTTATTCCATGCTTTGACTACAAAATGACCTCAGAATGTAAGTTTTGCTACCTCAATCAATGAATTTAGTAAAGATGTATTTGAGAGGGGTATTTAGGGATTAGCCACATAGTTTAGAAATGAAATGGGAGACATTCTGACAAATCTATCAGGAGGAAGATCAACAACTTAATGTTTAAACCAATCATCTTGAGTATATATTTGAACTTGGATATGCAGATGTAGTGTGCAAGTCCCCAAGGTTCAAAAATACACTCAAAGGATCAACAGCCCCATAGACGGCTAAATTACTCAGAAAGCCAGGGAATTTATCAAACATGAATTTCAAAAAGGATTCAAGCCTTCAGGAAAAATAGAAGTACCCATTAATGTACATACAAAATAAACGCTGCCTGCAAGCTCTATTTATTTCTGGACATGCAATCATCTAAAGAGACCTTTAATTTACACATTATGATAAACACTATGGACCCCTTAATGGAAAAGAAGAAATCTCAGGGTGCAGGGTAAAAAAAAAAAAAATCCTAATGCATAATAAAATAAGAAAGCAAAAGGAGAAAATATGCTCAGATGTATTTGCACCCCTAAAGGCTGCCACTTTTGACCCCTTTTAAATATCTCTTATGACTAGGCAGTGTATATTTCTGGCACCCCTATTGCTGCTCTGCCACGTATCTCCTCTGTTGGCTTGAAAAGGCTTTTGGGTATTTTCCCACATAGTTAGATCACCGCTTGATGGATCATTCAGTCCTGAAACCGAGGAGCTATACACCGAGTGGACTTTGCTCTCCAAAAGGAATTTTGACATGAAAATTCAATTAACACACACTAAGCAATCTCAAAATTGTCCGCTTCCTTTTGTGTTTATTGATTTCCTATTGTATGCTGGTAGGTGTGCTATGTGCCTGTATTGTTTAAAGAAAGCAATTTATTGCGGGACTCTCAATGTGAAAATATGATACTTGTTTAAATAAAAGAAAAAAATTTCAAAGCAGAACCGAAATGGAAAAAAAAAATGCTTGGCTTTCACTATTCTACACCAACGGCTGCGTCACAATTTCTGCGACTGCCAAGCTTTGATGAAGAAAAGCCAGTCTAAATTAAAAATTAATTGTTGCTCTATTATTTATAATAAAGAATAAGCATTTATACAAATAGCTTATAATACTTGCAAACTTAGTGTTTTTGCTCTTTCTTCCCAGGCCACTGACTTGTACCACGTCATGTCTAATTAATGGCAAAGCTTTTAGTTACTGACCCCATTTAAACACACTAGGTGTTGGTGCTAGCAATACCCAGATCGCTGCAGGTAGCCTAACCAAGACAATGTGCTTTTCAAATTGCTAAATGAACCACTCTCACCCATTGTTTGAATCATACAGTACAGTGGTTTAGACGCTGGGGGACAGAAAGCACACTGAAAGCATCATTTGGAGCCCTGGGTTCGTGAAACAGTTCAAAGTGATTAGGAAAATGCATATCATAACCGGTAAAATAGGAAAGGTTAGAAATATATATTTGTAAATGACAAAGATAGAATGTTCAGAAAACTGTAAAATAACAATTATCCGAATAGCATAAAGGGAGAAAAATAATGAATGAATAGAATATTTGTGTAAGTAATACTGGTAATCCAGCATCCATCCATCCATTGTCCAACCCGCTGAATCCGAACACAGGGTCACCGGGGTCTGCTGGAGCCAATCCCAGCCAACACAGGGCACAAAGCAGGAACCTGTGCAGTAATCCTGCATAATTACTGATTTTTTTTCTCTCCTTATACTGTAATTATATTCTCATTTTCACCCTAGGTAAAAATATGTAAATATTCACTTATACTACAAGGCATTGTAAAGACTGGCTAAATATTCTAAAATAAAAAAAGGAATGTTGTCACTGAGTGGGAGAACAACATTGTTAAAAAAACGCAATGTTGGGTTGCCAGCTGGGTCGTTCTGTTTAATTCCCTATATTATAACCAAAACAGCTCACAATGATGCAGTACGAATAAAATTGTTGACGAGTTAAAGGAAAAAAGCCTTGATACGTGAGTAGAGTCTTTCCTTCAGTTGGTCTTTCACATAGAATGGAGCTCTGTCCTGTGGTCAGGTCAGTTCAACAAGTGACATCATCTTCCGGGCAGCCTGGGCTTAATATGGCTCTTTACCGGAAGGGGCGGAGTCAGTTGCTGTCATAGGGTGTCTTCTCGGGGGTATATAGAGAAAGGACGACAACACATTTAGCGACAGTGCCCCCTGTCATCCTGGGGTGGTGTGACATACCTCTGATGAGCCATGGAAGGTGCTCCTCTTACATGCATGTGTGACAATGTGAATACAGGCAAGTTTGAAAAGAATTGTTTTACATTCAGTTCTATAGTCCTGTATATTCAAAAAAAATTATTTTAGTATGGTTTTGAATTTTTTTTACCTTTTCTAATTAAGACCATTGATAAAACTACAGCATGGGACACAGCAACTAAGCAAGGTATTTGTTTTTTCATTTTAATTACTGATATATAATTTTGCTGATTTTAATAACTCAATATGTAGAATTAGACCAGATACAGTTTAACTACACAGAACTGACTTATAACAAATGCAGTGTTATTTTTTACATACTGTACAAAACAGTTTCTGGCTTTATTGTAAAATGGGTAAACTGTTCATTGATTTACTAAATGTTACATAGGAAATTTCTCTCCATTACAAAAATGATGACTATTCAAGGCATAATTATAAAATCATATTATTGGCTGCCTATAAGTACATCTAAAAATCAGTCACCGCCGTGTAACATAACCTTAAAAGATGCCTTGTTTTCTGTTAAAAAGACCCACAAAGCTCCAGTGTCATCTCTTGTACATCTGTTAGTCACCTTCTGACATCCAACATGACCTTATCCAAGGCTTTGTTTGTGGTGCGTAGTAAGAAGTAGTAGTAGTGTTATTCAGTGAGATTCTGCAAAGCATTTTTTGCAGCAAACTTTGGTTCACTGGTGAACTTGTTTGCAGATTTTTTCCTGAAAATTTGCTGTGTACCCGGCTTAGATGAACTGTTTTTCCCAGCGACCCATGAGGCTCTGCGAGTCCAACGTGACATTGAAGACCTGTAGCAGCCATGTTGGATGGGGATGTCACTACGTGATCTGTGCTACCTGCCCAATTTCTATACATGAGCAATGCAACTTTCACACATGTGTACTTTAAATGTACTCCACATTGTGGCGATGCCTGTTCTGCTTCATGTATGAATAAAACATTTACGCTGTTTGGTACTTCAGCCAGATTTGCAGCCTGCATACATTAAAACAGAAAAAAAAACTTGCAGTATTTTCATTTGAGTGGTACATTAGCTGACTATGATGAGATCTACATGGATTTATTGTGTGTTTTGTTCTTACTGCTGGATTAAACATGTTTTGCTCCTCGTTATGTAGCGCAGAATGGGTAGTGACAGGGACAGCCCCCTGAATATATAAAGTTGATCCCTTGCATCACAGGCAATATAGATATTAGTTTGTCATAGTGATAGGAGCTCAGAAGATGCAGAGAGAGATAAAGGGCTTGGAGTATTGTTTTATCTCAAGGAGGCACAGTGGTGCAGTGACGAGCATGGCTGCCTTATAGCTCAGAACACATTTTTGCCAACAATAATCGGTCCAGCATAGTTGGCAGACACCTCACTAGCCTTCGGGGACACTTTAAAGACAATTGCACTATTATAATCTACTCAAAACTTGTTAAGCTTTTCCTTCCCCATAGAGTTTGCAGAAATTCCCAAACATATGCATGTTTTTTGCTCATCACTAGTAATAATTGACTAAAATATGCACTACATGTGCTCTTAAAGGACTGTTCTAAAATGATACCGAAATCTGTTAATCTTTTATAATGCCGTCATACACAGTTTAATTCTGCCATGATATGGTCTACATTGTTATATGGAATGTGCACCGTTTTTTTAGAGAATGAAAGACTGCTCAGTGGTCACATTTAACCTGAAACCACTGTGTTAAAGTGGAAGAAATGCTAAAGTTATGTTAAAGAGCTGCTGCAATATTCTTTTATATTCCTCTTTAAAGTCATCTCTCTGCATTACACAATAAGAAATCCTATAAAACAAAACAATGATGTTTAACAATAAAACAGTCAAAAAAATTAAAAAAACATTTTTAGCTTAGTTGGCATGTGTCTACACTCAAAACATTGTCTTCCAATTTGTTTTTGATTTTTTTATTTATTACTTCTGAATGCCTGGAGTTGTTATGTGTGTTTCCTTCATGTGGTTATAATTTCGTGGGAACTGCTAGATGAAATTGTGATTCTTCTTTAGCTTGTCCTCACTTGTTTGTGCCCAAGTGTAGTTTCCAATAGTGACTGGAGACTGTATATTTAAGATAAAATGAATATAACTTTCCTTCCATGATTTCAGGGTTTAATTAGATGACAAAGCATTTATTGTTGCCAAAAGAGACTTTTTGTGGTGTAAAGAGTTTAAGAAAAGACCTCCTGCTGCCACAAGAAACAGTGCAGCTCAGTGAAAAGTATGCCGACTGCCATTTTCAGTAATCTCCTAAATACAGCTTAAGGGATAATACAAGAAAAGACACAAAAGAGGCGCAAAACTAATGGGGTTAGGAGAACTGCATTGTGGTTAAAACATTATTTCTGGTTGTCACCTTCATTTTCACTTCCTTTTTTGGTATGTTTAATTTTATGTTTAAGAATCTGAACAAACCTGCTCTCAAACGTATACGATTTGCACAGCACAGCTGCCTTACTGTATCATGGTTCAAACTTAGGCCCAATTACCGTCTGGATGGCTTGCATTCTGTCTCAGTTTCACTGTAGATTTCCACTCAGTAGCTACAAGTCCCAAAGGTGTGATGGCACACTTGAAGTTGACCTGGTAATGATGAGTATGGGTCGTTGTATGAGTGTGTCCAGTGGGCTTGTGGTTTGCACAGGACTGTTTCCTGCTACAGTAACTGGGTTTAGAAAATGCATAATGGAATAATTTAAATATATTTATAAAAATAAGATGTCATGGCAGTCCTCTAGCACAAGCAAGCCCATTCACTCATTGTCTGTGCCATGAACTCCACACATGTGTACATTAGGCTGATTGGTGACTTTAAATTGACATGTTATGGATATGGGTGTCTCAGGCGGACTCGCATGTCAATCAGAGTTGTTTTTTGCTTTGTGCCCCATACTGCTACAATCAGCTCCATTCTCCTGTGACCCTGTATTCAAAAATATGGGTACAGAATATGGATAAATAATAAAGAAAAAAAAAAACAGCAGAGAATGTTATAACAAATGCAACAAATTTTCATTTTGCTTTTTCAGTGGTATTCTCAGGTACTAGCGCTATATATTTATATATGACAGGTGACTTCCAAGACATGCATAAAATACGATATTCCATGTGTTACAGCATATGTTTAAAAAGTGTCTGATTATTAAAAAGGGAACGGTAATGATGTTGTCCTGGATGGGACAGAATATTTCAAGTTCATGATAAATTGCAAGGAGAAGTAACATTTCACACAATATCGTCTTTTCCTTTGGTGAAGTAGGGATGCTTTAAGGCGACATTGGGTCTGCAGTCCAATCTTGTTACTGTGGATTCACCAGTGAGCACTACTTGATGGATGGTTCATTTTTATGCCTCTTACAACCATGATTTGTTTACAGTTGCTCTCAGGGCCTTCACTGGGTAGAAGCACAGAGGTAGTGAGGAAACAATGATTTGTGTACCTGTGGCTAAGATGAGCTTCAGTACTGATATTGGACATCATATTTCCCAAGGTATTTTCTTCTTGAAGGTTTAAGTGAATGCTAGATGTCATATGCATCAGCTATATGGAGAAGTATGCTTATTTGTTATGAGGTTTGAAATGCCAAAGCAAAAATAATAGGTCTTACTTGAGGTATAAAAAAACCAGCAGGAGGAATTCAAGTTATAGCCTGGGTTTCCTCACAGATATTATTCATATTGGGTAATAAAATATTGTGCTCTTTTTAATTGGCTATGTTTTCTTCAAGAAAAAAAAAAAATGCCAAAACGGCAACACAGAATAGACAGAATGCTTGATCTAACAAAAAAAAAATGATGCTTGATTTTGGAAAGGTTTTTTTTTTTTCATTTTCAAAACTTGCAGTTTATAATATCATTAAAATGTTTTCAGTTATCAGGTTCAAAACTGTGTCCTCATCACTTTTGGAAGTCCATGGTTTAGTTGAGAAGATAAGCAAAATTTCCAATAAGCAACATTAAATAGTCTCACTGTCAAAAAAAAACGCTTAATGCATCTAACACATACTACTGAATACATGATAATATCTAAAGCAGCGAAGAGCACTAAATTAAAGTAACAAAAAGATCTTAAAATAAAACAGAAGGTACTTTTGGGCAAAGGCTTCTGTAAAATTGATTTGTATAGGCTTCAATTTAACACCACAGATCGCAACATAAAAGTACAAACAAAATGAAAGTAGAAGAACTCTACCAAGAATATTTAAGACTCTCGTGAGAGATCTAGACATAAGTTATAAATGTTTCCTTTGCTCGGCACGAATCACAGTCTTTAGAGACCTGACATCACACACTGTCAAATTACCGAACCACAGATTAATTGAGCTAGTTAAAATACTCTGCATTACAATGCAATAACAATTTGCTGGAACGTCCTGATTCTTTACAAGGTGTTTCATGCGTCTGGAAAAAAAAGATACCTCAATGGATTTTGTCCATAACAAACTCGGTATTGATAAATCAGGGTAAATCAAACGGTTTTTGTAAGTGTCCCAAAATTCAAATTAAGTTGCAGATTTTGCATTTTTTCTTCTGTTGTTAGTATATGATAAATGTTTCGAGCTATTTACACTGCCAGCTCTATCCTGTTTTAAATGGAATAGTCCAAATATTAATAAGTGGCTTTAAGAACAGTGAAAGATGACTTTTAATAAGGTTCATGTTCCAGGTAGGGTATAAGTGAAACAAAATACCTAAAAACTAATAAAGCCATAGCCACTGTCCACAATTTAAATCTAAACCAAATTTATTACACTATGACTTATATAATACTACATCTGTTCTCTTTAAACTCTTATTCTGTACAGCACAGTGTGGCCAACATTCTCTGGCACAACCTCCTTACTGAACCTTCATTTTCTGCCACAAGATATAAAGCGGCCAGAGCCTACAGCCTGGACAAGAATACAGTCCAGCACAGAGCAAGTCCATGCACCCTTTCATCCTAATTCTTACAGCACAATCAACCTGCATAAAAGAAATAATTTACCAGTGCAATGTGAATGAATACCGTGTAAGATGTAAAAAGAATTCATATTAATATACAGGCAACTTTGGGAAATATAAGAAAAATACAGTTGAATGGGGAGAACACAGAGTCCACACACAGCCTGTGAATAGGGATGAGTGTTAATCGCTGCAATGCCACAATGATCTTACATTTTTTAATAATGTATGTATTTATTCTTAAAACAATTTGAAGCTGTTAGGGAGCCGTGTGGTGATGAAATCCATCCTTCTGGTATCAAGTGCAAGGCAAAAATTAACCCTGGGCAGTCATCCAATGCATCAGAAGGTAATATTTTATTCAGTCTTGTTGAGTTCATATCTGATATACTTTTATATCGGGATACTAAGAATTCAAAAACATTATGAATATTTTGTTAAACTATATAAGCACTTCATAATTAGCATTTAAATTATTAACAACATGTATTATTTGTAATAATTTATAAAACTTTGGATGAAAACATTGTTCCTCAAACCTGGCAAATCAAGATGTTCTTTTTTAGTGAGACAATGAAAGGATTAGACTAGCAGATTATGAAGGGAGAAGAAACATTTATTAAATGATTTAGAAATGTTCAGATATTAAATAGACTCAAAACTTTAATGCAAGTTTGACTTTGAGATGTAAAATTAATTCACATGGCAAAAATCTATTCGTTTTTTGCTATGTACAAAAATGTTTTACACTATTTTTAACTTTATACATAAAACTGCTGCTTCCAAATATCAAATGTATATGTAATACTACATGTCAAAAATTCTATATATACTACTGAAAGATTTAGCCTTTTTAACCAAATACTGCAAAAACAAATGTCTTTTAGTATTCTAACATATTTACCAGCCATTACTGAGATATTTCGATCATAGAAAGTTTAGATGAAGAGGTAGAAATTCAGTCTTCTTATCCACAGAACAACTCATGTAAGTCCTGACCGGGTTCGCAGTCAGGGCTGGAGCCCATCTCAGGTAGCATTAGGCACAAGGCAGGAACAAACCCTGGACAGAGTGCCAGCCATCTCTGTTAAGGGGTAAGCTCAGAGATATGAAGGTGGATGAGCCTATGGTGTCCTGAATAATGGACTATCTGACAGGCAAACTGCAGTTTGTGAGAGTCAAGGACTGTGTTACTGATACTGATGTGAGCAACACTGGAGCACCACAAGGAACAGTCATGTCTCCTTTTTTCTTTTCTCTGTACACCTCTGACTGTAAATATATGATTCTGCACTCATGCAGCATATTGATAAAGGGGATGAGACAGAGAAGTTTGTTTCTTGGTGCAAAGGGAATTGTCTGAACCATAACATCATCAAAACCGAGGAACTGATCATTGACTTTCACCACACCACACAGCCTCTATGTCCAGTCACTATTCACGGAGTGGATGTAGAGGTGGTACATTCCTACAAGTACTTGGGGGTTCACATTAATGACAGGATGGACTGGTCTTGCAACACAGAGGAACTATATCAGAAAGTACAGAGCAGGCTCTTTTTTCTTAAGTGACATCCTTCATCTTCTGTAACTCTGTGATGGCCAGTGTGATTTTCTATGACGTGATGTGCTGGGCAGATAACTTCATTTCTAGAGAAGCCCACCGAATCAACAGGCTAATTAAAATGGCAGGCTCAATTATGGGACACACTCTGGAAGTGAAGTGAAGTGAGAATTAAAACAAAACTGAGTGTCATTATGAACAATGCTGCACATTCTCTTTCTGAGACTCTAATACTGAGGACTTTGAGCCAAGGAATCATTCAGCACAAGTGTGTCAAGAAATGCAACTGGAGCTCCTTTATAACAACAGTAATACACCTGCATAATGCCTCACTGTGACAGAACTTTTCTTCTTTTTTCTTTTATTTTACTTATTCTTATGTTTGTTCAGACCATAGTGAGTATGTATATATATTTATTTACTCATGTATATATATATATTTATTTATTTTAAGAGCTTCTGTAAAAAGCCAGATTTCTCCTGGGGACAAATATCTATCTATCTAAACAATTGCTACCAAACATCAGTATCACACATTTTTGTTATCTAAGCCACTAATTTGTGAAATTTGAAGGTCTTGAATGATCAACGAGCATTTTCACTGTTCTAAGGTAGCATGCATACTCCTTCTATTATTTTGGGACTTTATTATCTTTTCAGAAGTGCACATCCCTCACAAACACACACACAGAGTGAAATCAACTAAAATGTATACATTCAAATGATTACATCCATCCATCCATCCATTATCCAACCCGCTATATCCTAACTACAGGGTCTGCTGGAGCCAATCCCAGACAACACAGGGCGCAAAGCAGGAAACAAACCCCGGGCAGGGCACCAGCCCACTGCAGGACACACACACACCCACACACCAAGCATACACTAGGAACAATTTAGGATCGCCAATGGACCTAACCTGCATGTCTTTGGACTGTGGGAGGAAACCATCAAATGATTACCGATGCTTGCAAATACAAGATAGGTTGCATTTTGACGTGCTACATACATTTTGAAAGACAGCAAATAAAAAAAAATGTTTAATTGGTCCGCAGAAGCTGAGGCCTAGCAGACACAAATGGAACAGTGTGGAAATTTTTTAAAATAAAGTAACATCGGTTTGTGTCTCTACTTAAACCTAGACTGTTAATGATTACAATTTATAACTAAAAACTTTTATTCCACCCACTGTATTTTATTCCACTGCTGGCTATGCATGCTAAGCACTCATTCCTAGAGGGCTGACAGATAATTCTAAAATGAATTGCTGCAAGTGATCGCATGGCAACTGCTTAGGTGGAGGAAAAACAGTTCAATTAACTTTATCCAGACATCAAATTTCCTATGGTCAACATGGAAAAAGTATGAAGATAATTACACTATATAGAAATGTTTTTATTTTTTAAACAATTCATGAGCCCTACACTTTGTCTGCCGGCTGATTTTTTTTTAGCTGGTGCTCTCCAGCTCTGTCTGCTTCACCTCCTTTCATAACAAAAGGCAGTCAGCAGAAAACAATAAACATGTCAGATATTATTTTCTTTTTGATATTTTCAATTAGAATTTGAAATTAGGGCACTAATTTCTCCTTATGACGAGTGGAACTGTAAACGTCCTGTAGTCAAATGACACATAGCCTCCAGACAGGAATAAAAGGTGATCTGTGTAATATAAGACAATAAATTACAAATATGATAAATAGTCTAATTACTAGTATGATAGATTATCTAACACATGGTTTATTTTTCTGCCAAGATCCAGGCACCGATTTTTTATTTTTTGCATTTTTGACAAAATTAGTGTTTAATGATATTGAAGATAAAAAGACTTAAGATGGAACAATGAGACAAAGCACAACAGGAACAAAAAGATTTTCAGTGCATCACTCACAAATTATATGGTTTTTGGGAAAAATGTATAAAATGGATATTTTTATGTTCAAATCTCATTCACATTTTATCTTAGTGTCTCTTACAAGCATTTTCATTTTGAAAATTTTACGTTCACAACATTTTGCTGCATGCAGAAGTGAGTCAGTCAAGAGACAAGGATGAATGGCTGACAGATGCTTAGAAAGCAACCAATGCACCATGACGCCATTCCACAAGTGCAAGGATACCTTCACGGACTGGCATTCTGAAGGTAAGCTTCAGCTAATAGGGGCAGCAAAAAAACAGAATTCAATAAGAACTATCTGCCTTGGTGTGAAGCTTTACTTAAAAATAGCTAATGAGAACAATTCAGAACTTTTGGATATTTCTGGCAAACCAATAGTGAAGCGTTTTCACTAAAGAATAGTAAAAAGGCTGAATTGCTTAGCCACTTCCTTATACAGCAGTACATGCAAACCAAGGTCATCTGTCCAATTTCAACATCTGCTTTGTCCTTACAGGAACATGGGCACCAGGTGCCAAGCTAACCAAGCTAACCTTGGAGAAGGCTCTAGTTCATATTGTCAAAGGAAGGAGTTGCCAGTTTCAGGCAAATGGTGACCTGCCTTGGAATTGAACCCATCTCCCTGAATCTGTGGAGCAACAGTTCTAACCACTGTGCACACATGGCACCCTAAACTAAGATTAATGCATTTTAAAAAGATGTCATCATGCATATATATGATTCCACATATCATACATTTGTTATTTGCTTTGTTATTCTTTGAACCACAGTTATGCTTATCATCATTTTTTCTTTGTCAGAGGCTTATGGAAAGAGAATGGAGTTCTACACAAAAAGGAATACCATATTATTTTAACTTGCAGAACAGTTATTTTTTTTTTGCACATTATGAAAAAGACAGTTTCACCTACTATAATATCTTTATTTGTCCTTAGGCAGTTTTTATTTTATTACCCTTAATTTGGGCATCTAGGTGGGCACTGGACTTTGAATCTAATTTGATAAGGCAGCCGTTGAAGCTGATAAGTCTAAATTAAAATATGCAAAGCAAATTTCCCAAACAGACGTGTAGCACAATTAACATCACTGAAAGAAGACATTACAGAATGCAGCCGAGTGAGACAGAGATGGACCTGGCATGCATTTAGGATGGGCGATGGCAGGCTGCCAAGGAAGTGTCTGTGAGTGTTTAGGGCACAAACCAAAGAACACCAAAGAGTGAGCGGCACGATGGTGTCCGCTAAGAGGTAAAAATGAATCTTGGGATAGCACAGGCCATGGAGCGAGACCAAGTCAGATGGAGACGAATTGTCATTAACAGAACTATCCCACGAGACGACACATGCTGCTGATTCTGATCAGAAAGATGTTTATAACCCAGCACTTAGCCAACACATCGCAGGCAAGCTAGATTCAAGGGGTGTGATGGCTGAACGGTATGGATCTCTTGTCCTTCTCTGGAGAAAACAGTTCACTTGTCCTGGAACGCAGAGCTGTTTTTGTTTCTACAATATTGCAGCATTATGATATCACAAAAATAAGCATCTTAAATGGGCTATGATTAGATTGTGAATGTGAATTTCCAATTAAAGCAGTTTTATTACACCAAGATTAATCAGATTACAACACACACTGAGTCATTGACAGAAACTCTGTTTAAAAGTATAAAAGTAATGAGGCAGGGGGGAAAATAATCCAGGTGGTCAATATAGTAATTCATAAAGTTTACACAACTGTAGCTATTGGGCAGCCCTCCTATTTTATTGGGTCGCTTTACCAATGTATTAAAAACATCTGTACATGATGAATAAGACTATTTAAAACGCCTGCTGCATTTTAATACATCACACATGAGGAATGCTTGTTTAAAGTAGTCAGCATGCACATTTCTATATAAATCAAAGTTGAATGCTCCAAGGCTTTGCATAATTAACTGAAAGGTGAGCATTGTTGGTGATGAATGCACTGCCGGGTCAGATCAAACTAATACTGGCTCCATGTGTTCATTAATAATGCAGTTTACTGTCTGATAGTGTTTAATGTGTAAATTGTGGTAAATTAGATATATTTCTATTCTTATTCTCAAATGACCTATATTCTTTGGTAAAATAATTATGTAACCCTTTAGGTACTGTTCTTCACTATAGGTGGCAGGGAAATGCATTGCATAACTTTACACGGCAAAACACTCCCAAAAGAATACACGTTTTCTTGGTTCAAAAAAGGAATATAGAACATTTCCAGAAATGGTTACCACAAACAAAATTATTTTGCATAATTTTAGCAAGATTTTTTTATATACTGTATAGAAAAAAAACAATCAAGCATATTCTAATACTAGGAAAAATAGAAAAAACTTACCAAAAACAAACAAGTTAGATTTTATATAACATGGTCAGTTATGATAATGCTTCTTATTCCAGTAGGCTCCGAAACAAAAAAAAAAAAAAGTTCATATTCCGAGAATGATACATTTGATTTATTGTGTATTACATGGTAATTCTGCTTGCAGATAACCAGAATGTGGTGTCTTGCAAAAAATAAATGAAACTCTGTGCAGAGTTATTAAGTCAAAGAGACTATGATCTGGACCCTCAACTGTGCTTAGAAAGGCTCCCAAATGAGTGCTTACAGGCGTTATTTACAATGCTCATTTGTGCAAGTGAAGTCTGATTTATCAGACAATCTTATGACAAACACATGCACAACTGTAAAAAAATAATTGCTGATAAATACTAACTGCTCTTGCATGGCTGTTCAGATTAGCATAGTAAGCCATCCCTAATAACCATATTTGGTAAAAATATATCTTTATATTTCATGTGTTAGAATGGGAATTGAAAGCTAAAAAAACAGTAAAAAAGAAATTATTCTGACAGAAAGTGTGCTCCTGGTGGAAACCAGACATGTTTATGCACTTTAGGCACCAGGGAAACAGTTTGGCTGCAGACAATTGGAACAAATATCTTCAGTAAGCATGCGTGTGGGTGTGCATGAGTGTGCTTTTCACTGGCACCCCACCCAGGCCTGGTTTCTGCCTTCCTCCACTTGATGCCAGGACAAGTTCTGGCACCACACGACACCAAACCCATATTGGGTGTGTCGCTGTAAAAGATAGACAGATGCACTTTTGGATAAGTGCTGAGGCTTCACAGATTCAGGGGTTCAGTTAACATTCCCAACATGGCGACTGTCTAAGTGAATTTTTTTACAGCCCCCCCCCCCCCCCCCCCCCCCAGTGCTTGAGTTTATTTTCTTCAGGTAGTCCGTTTATTTTAAAATCCCACAGATATGGAGTGTAAATATTAGCTTAACTGACACTTCTGAATAGGAGTATGATCCTGTCAAAACCTGGTTGCTCTAAGCTCTTGTGCTCCAAAGTTGTCTACTGAATTGATGGGTTAAGAAAATGAAAGGATTTTGTTTTTCATTAGCATAACACTTTCAGGGTTCTACCCCGTTTAAAGAAGTCACCCACCTGCAACACATTTTTTAAAAGAGTGCATCCAGATTGACGGCATCCTAAACTGGGTAGGAGTCCATTCACTTTATGGGCTGAACTGGGCAAGTGACACCATGTAACATTGCACACTTAACCACTCTTCTTTGTTCCTAATAAATCAGACAGGATTTATTGGCATCATATGGTGCTGAGAGAAACTCAAAACACGTGTACAATGTGAGAGTTCATTTTAAAATGTAATGCTTGTTTATTTTTGAAGCACATTGTTCTGGCTTTACACTTCACTGGAATTCTATGTAGCCGGTTCTTATTGTTCAGTAATGAAACAAGCCCTCCTTCCTAAACTGTACAGTTGTACACAGTCTACATTGAGGCTCTAGTGTGAAGATAGCTTCTCCATATCAAAGCAGACTTGATAAAAGGTACCAGACTGGACAACTTCTATGGCAGATCTGAGGATAAGTTTTATTCGAAAAGCTCTGTCTGTTAATGTAGTTCAGCACATACCAAGGGTTACAAGACTTTAATTACATTTTTACTTTTAAACAATGACACGTTTTTTATCTTTACAGGTTGACAAAAAAAAACAAACTCTTTCAAAAGATCCTTCTATTAGCAGAAAAAAACAACATTTTTCAAAAGGTTGGTTTAAGTTTAGCAAATTGGTAGCTCATTTCCCGGAAGTGGCACAAAAAAAGGATTGTGTAAAATTCAGACGGTGATTAAAATCTGAAAGTGAATGATGAGATGAAACTTGTAAATGGCTTGATATAGTAACCAAAGCCACATTTTCCCTTGTTTCTTTAGACAAAGGATATACTAAACTCTGTCTGACATGGCTTTTTGCTGTTATGCACCTAAAATTTGGAATACTTTACCAACAGAAATTTGCCAAGCTAATACTGTAGAGCAATTTAAAAAACTGATAAAAACCCATTATTTTAAAATGGCTTTTTCGTACAACATTTTAGTTGTATCCCTATTAGTCCATATGGTCATTACAGTATCATTTTCCTCTGGGTTCTGCAATTCCGTACTCATCTCTACTATTCTATGCTGTCTTTTCTGGTCCTCCTGTGGTGGTGATCAGCTCCACCGCCAGCTGATCAAGGTAACATGGTGTCCCCTGTGTTTATGGATTGAATGGCTTTTGTCCCAGTTGTCCACATGATCACCTTTGTCATCGATTTCTTCCACGTGAACCCTGAAAACCATGAGGACTGATTTAGAGCGTCTGTGTTAGGTAGAGCGGTGGGTTGGGTGGAATTTTGGCCTTGGAACCCCTGCAGATTTTGGGAGTATTTTTTTGTTTTTTCTGTCTTCCTGACCATTCAACCTTAACCTTTTTCTTTTTTACATACTGTACACTATTTTGCCTAATCCTGATTGTTTATGTTTTTATTAACTTCCTTTTATTTGATTTTGTAAAGCACTTTGAACTACTTTGTTTGTAATATGAATAAATGTTGTTTTTTTTTTCTCAGGGGATAGTTTCTGATTACTATGTTATGTTTAAGACTATAGAAATCCAAGAAGACTTACATGGGAGAGAGTAAATACAGTGATATACAGTTTATTTTTTAGTACTTTGTATAAGTTTGATCTCTCTACCATGTTCTGCATTGTTAGTGAAAGTCTGTGTATCACATGGGCTAGGAAGAAATGCTGTTCATTGGGCAGTACGCTACCTGTAGAATGTTATGCAATTGAATAGAAATATATATTGAAATTTCAAGAATAGCTGTGACTGCACCTTTAAATAATCACTGTTTAATTACATTAGTGGGAATGGCACAATGGTTAGCTTTCTTCCCTCACTTCTGCAGGAAGCTGCTGTGTTTGTGTTTTCGAATATTTGTGGAGGCACGCACCCTCACTTTTCATGGCACCGGAGAGGGGAATGTCTTTGCCTGGAAGTTGGTTAAGTAAAAATTCTGCTGTACTCTTCACAAGTGACAATACTACTAATAATATGGTTATGTCATATAACATCCACCCTTCAGCAACCAGAGGTGGCCAGTTATTTCTTCCTTGATACTGTACTTACTGGAGAGGTTTATTTTGGCTTAATATTAGAATGATCCTATACATCAGATGCTTATAAATATATTTTTTTACTATTTCTATCAAAAATACATTGCAGAGCTGTTTCCTGACATATCAAAGGCTAACATATTTGAAGAGCTTGGCTCCCAAAATTGTTTATGGTTTTCTTGCCCTCCGTGTATTAAGACAAAAACATTAGCTCATTCCTAAAGCAGGGAATTCTGACCTCTACTTGCCCACCCACATTTTGTATACTTTTCATCTTTTTGATCGCATTCTAGTCACGTCCCAGAGGTGAGAATCGAGAAGTTGTTAGTTTTGATAGGAGGCATTGAATCAAAAGGATTTTAAAATTCCACATGTCCTTATCACAAAAATATCGCCATTGACAAGAACTAGACGTCTTTGTGAAAAATTGGTCAATCAATCCTGATTTCATACAGCACCATGATGAACTTGATCTCTAAGCTCTTCACACACAGACAGGATCATATTTTACAGTGGTAAATAAAAGTAATGGATTTCTGCCTCGCACCCAACGTTGCCATGATAGGCTGAGGCTCTCAAAGGACCCAAAATGGTAATGAAATGTTGAAGTCCAGGGAAATGAATTAATCAAAAAATAAATATGTAAATAAGAATATTTTTTCATTTGCTTAGATAATTTGCTTAGGGACACACAGTAAGGCAGGGCTGGGACATGAACCTGAAGTTTCTGAAAGTGAGTCAGACTTTCTGCCACTCACCTACACTCCCTGCCATGCTGGCTAAGAGTACATGTATGTTTTACCGGTAAGAGGGAAATATCTGGCAGGGTTATATCACATGTCTCAAGTCTATAAAAGTTATTACCATGTGATAACTATATGCATATTATCTTGCCTAATCTTGAGCTTTCATACACCGTAAAATTAATTAAACAATTATTTGTTCAAATGTAACACTTTGCAGTGATTAGTAAAAACATCTTATTCTTAACAGCAGCCTATGAAATTATATTTTAATTCTAATAAAATAGAACTGCAAATATAAACAGAATTTTAGAGTAAGCTGACAATCTGGGTGTTTAGAAAGATCGGAAACCTTTTGCAATATATTCAATTTCAGTGTACCTGAATGCAAGCGCATTGCTTTTGCAAACAAGCTTTGGGCAATTGAAGCCTTTCCTCTGGTAAGTAAGCACCTTGGACAAGTTAATAAGCCAGCTCATGCATTTCAGGTACAATTCCTACTCATGAATCATTCTGAGTTGCCAACGCATCATGATTGCTAAATTGTATTGATTCTGTAGGCAGATGGATGAACAAGAAGCTTGAACAACCTACTTGTAAAGATCCTGGTATTGGAAGGAGTAATATGCTTATGAGAAATGTAGTTCTGTTCGCTGCACAATGGAACAGAACTGCACAATGATCTGGTTTAGACATGTACAGAAAACTTGACTTTAGAATTAATTCCCTTTAATGTGTTTTAAACCCATTTGTATTAATTAGAACACAGAGAAAGTTATCAAAAATTTGCCAAGACAAAATCCCTTGTTTTACCTACAAATCCTCATAGAGCAATTCACTTGAACAAGACCATTTGTGTAATTTGTACCCTCCAAATGTCCATACTGTTTGTTGGCTAGCCAGAGGAAAGTCATTTTACAATGTGCAACTGATTTGCTGATTCTGGCTGCTGTTGTTGCTAGAAAAAAAAGTATTTCCTGGAATTTTCTCCTAGTTTTTCTGCTCCAGATAACTATGTGCAAAATTTTTTCTTTTATTTTTTATAATTAATCTGAAAGGCAGTGCCATTATAAATGACAAACTTCTAAAAATTGCCCACAAAGGATTTTACTGTGTAAAACTAATAAACAGAATTAACACTATTTTGTAATTTAATAGTTTAGTTTTCAGAAATTCATCATTCATAATTGGCAGGCTTTGCATGTTTGACGAATTCATGTAAAATTATTTTCCAAATTTTAACAGAGATTAAAGTAGAAAACTGGAAATTTTATGAAAATTAAAGATATGCAATTGACGTAAAAAGCATTCTAATTCTCACATTTGTGAAGAACACCTTAAAATGCTTCTGGTAATTGCTGTTTTACTTTATTTAGCAGTGAAATTTTAAATAAACTTTATTTGGTTTACTTTATTTGATTGTAATACAGTATATATTGACATATTTATGTATAAAGCAAAGATAAGAAAGAGCCTTTTTTCTTTAAAATATATATCAATTGAGTTGAGTAAGAAATTGAAAAAGTGGAAAGGTAAAAATAATGACAATTATTTAATATAATTTTATCTTACAAAGCCACTGCAAAAGATCTGAAATTGCAATTAATATTCTGGGGGCAATGTTAACCTGGACCCATAACAAAAGCAATGAGGGAAATTTAAATATAATGGAAAAGAATCAAATCTTAATTTTTTTGCTAAAAGGTAAGCGTACTAATCATCACACTACCACCACAACTTGCATGGCACTAATTCTCTATCAACAGAGCACACAGTAGTATTTCTTGCCACTTACTCTGTCCCTTGAAAGTTCAATCCTGACTTATGGTGAGAAGTACCCTTGTACCAAATTTTAAGTCTATGGCTCGAAAAACAAATCTGTTCATAAGGAACAAGCAAACTATCTAAGAGAGATAAACTAGCTGTGTTTCCTGGTGTTGCCTCGCTGTATTGGCTCCCAATGTAAGCTACATACGGTTGCAATTTGACAGGAGATTTTTGCCTGAAAAACATATATGCGCAGGGAACTGCCGGTGGATGTGGTAAATATACGGAATGAGTGGAATCCACAGTATAATTACAGAGTCTTAATCATATCCTATAGAGAATATGGCTACTCATTCTGCCCCAGAGACACCTTGGTCAGACTGTCATTCACAGTCAACCAATCAACTATAAAGCAGGTGTCATGAATTGGAGTCTTCACCAAAGCAGAATGAGTGTGAGGCCTCCAAAAATAAGCTGAGAAGCAGGCCAGCATCTTGACTAACCTGCCCAGGAAGTGCTCACCTAAACTTAGCCAGGCCCCATAGACTACCTGCTGGCTTCAGCAGGAGCAGGACCCAAGAATGAAGTGCTGGCAAAACAACACACAATGTCTACAAAAAGCTCCAAACAAGGGAGGATAAGTGTCAACCCCCTGCTTGTAAACAAAAATGGCAACAAATAATCTTTATAAATCAAAGATTTATTCACAAAAATCAGAAAATACCATAATATTCTCAAAAAAACAAAAACAAAAGGCAAAAAACATTTTCCTGACCAGGCAATCCACATCAAACAACTTCCAATATACTATTCAGAAGAATAATCCAAGAAAAGATATCAAAAAACAGTATATTCAAACTGAAAAAGCAATACTTATAAGACTCCACAATAAATGAATGATTTCTAGCTCCTGAGCCTTCTCTGCTTATTTAAATAGTCTGAGAAAGGGCTCAGGAGAGGTGATGTCAGGGAGGCCCCATTGCTTAGGACTCCACCAATAAAGAATACACAATATATTTAACTACAAACAGAGACTGGTTATTGATTTTTACCACACCAAAGCGCCTCTATGTCAAGTCACTATTAAAGGAGTGTATGTAGAGGTGGTTCACTTCTACAAGTACTTGGTCGTCCACATTAATGACAGGTTGGACTGGTCTCATAACCCAAAGGGACTATATAAGAAAGGGCAGAGCAGGTTCTTTTTTCTTAGGAGACTTTGTTGTGCAGTGACATCCTGTGATGGCTAATGCGATTTTCTATGTTGTAGGGTTCTGGGTAGGTAACATCACTTCAAGTGAGGCCCACCAATTCAACAAACTAATTAAAAAGCCAGGCTCAGTTATGGGACACACTGTAGACCCCCTGGAGGAAGTACTAAAGGAGAGAAAGAAAACAAAACTGCGTGTCATTGTGAATATTGCTACACATCCTCTCTCTGACATACTAACACCGAGTACTTTCAGCCAGGGCACACTTGCAAATACTTCCACATAGTGAGGAATGAAACTATTCACATCAGTTAGAGGTTTACTTCTCAAAATAAATACAAATTGTGAAATCCACAACATTTGCACATATATTTTCATCTCATTTGCAGCCTTTTTCTGCATGTGTAAAAGTATGGCACAATTTATTCTGGTGCAGAGCATGGAAAATGGAGTGTGGCTAGAGAGCAGAATGCTTGAAAATGTATCTGCTCTACTAAAATCCATTGGCCTGGGTATGTGGCCACCAGACACTGGCTTATGGAGGGCTGATGGTATTACCCCTGGTGTCACCTCTGACTTTAAATGAGTGATGAGGCAGCATGATGATATTTCGTGGAGCCACATAGAGAGCGCCATGGAACTTCAGGATGTCACTGGAAGGTACCTGAGGAAAAAGAGACAGCAGTTTCTGTCAAATACCTTTTAGGGAGTAAAGCTTTCCTCCCAAAAAAAAAATTCACATGAAAAAGGCATTTTTATGGGCAATTTTGCAAAGTCTCTAAGCAAAATGAAATGTTGTTGTTTCGCTCATTACTACTTCCACAGTTCCTATCATTCAGAAGGACCATTTAAACATATACATCTTTGGTAAGCAAGATCACTCATTGAAAATTCATGCAGACACTGTAAGCAATGTAAGAGAGCAGGCTCCATACAGACAGCTAAAAGGCAAGATTGTGAAGGTGTGCGGTTTGAGTGCTAACTACTGTGTTACCTACCCTATAAAATCAGAACCAAAAAACAGAATAACCACATGAATATCCAATATTCGATCATTTAAACATCATGAAAAAATGTAATTTCTTATATATATGACTGCTTGTTATGCACACAGGGACACGGTGGATGCATTGTTTTCCACTATCATGTGCTAACTAAGTCCTTACTATAAAATATTTCATTGAATCTGCTCCTTTTCACAGAATTTGTCATTTTTTTCCATATATGTTCCATCTGAGTACAGCCTAGCCCAGTTGCTTTGCCTAATGGTGTTGTCTGCATGCTTGATTTTGTAGTAATTCTGATCTAGCACCATCTGGAACTCTTGATCTAATTAAGGATTGTTGCTCATGACTACTCATAACCTGTCCCTTGCATCATGGGGTAATTTATCAAACAAGTCTAGGAAGACAAATCTGTTGTACTGTTTCAGTTGGACTCCATATATATAGTGAGAGTCTTGCCCCTAATAAAGATTTTTAAAGACCAGTACACTTCACTTCAAGAACTTAATAGTCTAAAATATTGCTGCTGTCAGTTTCAGTGATCTGCTTCTACTATAAATAAAGAAATGCAGTATAATACAGTGCTATAAATCAGTGACGTAAAATACTGTACTTAATAAAGACTTTTCAAGCAAAAGCTAGCATAAAATAATTTTGAGATGTTTTCCGTGAGAATCCAAACTCCTTTTAGAGTTGTAAGAGTTTAAATGAGACTGATATGTCTGAACTTTCATTTTTTTGGACGTTTTATTGTTTTTTATAGTTCGGCTAGACGGTTTTATCTTTTGCCCTAATTTTTTTTTGTGTGGGTATAGTATTTATTATATATTTATACAATGGCTATTATGCTGTTAGGCAAAATAAAAATCGCAATATTCTTCTCAGGGTTGTATTTTTCCAGTATCAAAGCTCCTATAGTCTATGTAGATGTAGTCCACCTTTTTGGCAGAGCTGACAGTTTCAAGGCTAGTAAACAATGGATGTCAGAACACAGTCTGTACAATCTAAGTGCACAAACATGATCATTCAATAATAAGAAAAGATATACATTCAAAATGATTTTAATTAACTTATTCAACCATATTGATAAAAAGTGCAGTAGGCAGCAAGTAGAAAAAATATTTTAAGTGTGTTTGCATATAATGTACAAAACACCTCCTGCGATAGCCATATTTGTCTGCCTGTCTGTCTGTCCCCATGAAACAACTTGACCCCCTATGGATGTATTTTGGTGAAATGTGGCAAACTTATTTTCAAGGAAATTTGTCAGGACAGTTGCATTTTCATTAAGATATCTTGAACAGATCATGCTGTGCACAGCTTTAAAATTTCAAAATCTCCATTTAAAAGCATTGGTGAATTTCAGACTTGTCTGTCTTCAAATGAAGAAACATTCTGTGTGACTTCAAATATGAATAAGTATACTGTTTTAATTTACCTTGACAGTAGTTACACCAGCTTGTATATGTTATATTTTCCATTTTTACCTCAAATAGCCACTACTGACAGCAAACAGATCCCCAGCAGAAGCTAATGAAGCACCAGTGAATCGCATGTGTGGCTGGCTGTTTGAGCGCACATGGGACTGCAATCCTCAATTGGCAAGTCCAGGAAACACATGGGGAAACCTCTAAATCAGCAAATTGTTTCTTCTTCATTAAGTCTTCCTAGCAGCTTCAGCGCAAACAAAAGAGAAAGTGCATGAGCATCTCAGTCCTCCAGATGACAGGAAAGTTAAATGATCTTCCTAACCATAAAGGTAAAAAAATATAAGCAAGGGAAACAAAAAATATCTTGCTTTGAGTCATATTCCATGTGACATTATGCACAAAAGTAAATACTCATTTACTCAGTATTAACCTTACATGAAAACAATGTCACAGCTCCATTATCTGCAGATTACAATCATTCACTATTTCACTGTCAGTATAATTTACTAGGTTGACTAGACGTTGCAGTGACATGAACAGTCCCAATTTTAGGTTATGCATCCCAGTAAATTACTGAAGAATAACAAAAACCGCACACATAAAAAAGGGGAAAGCCCATATCCCATCCCAATACCCCACCTCTTGACACAATCTGTGCACTAGATGACACCATCCAAGCTAGTGGAATATTCTGTTACCTTGTAACACTAGTGCTTTATTACAAGGGAAACATCATATGCTGGTGACTCAGGATTTGTGCTTGCTCATTTGCCTCAACAATCAGTGTGGAGTTTAATCACTACATATGAATTCCAGGGTTTACACCGGCACTATTTTTTCATCTATCATGGAACAACAACAACAATTTATTTCTTGTATAGCTCAAAATCACACAAGTAGTACCGTAATGGGCTTTAAAATGCCCTATTTTTTGACAGCCCCCCAGCCTCGACCCCCTAAGAAGACAAGAAAAAACTCAGAAAATAAATACCCTTTTATTGAGAAAAAAAAATAGAAGAAATCCTGGGAAAAACAAAAGAGACCCCTTTCTAGGTAAGTTAGGTGTACAATGGGTGTCAAAAATGTCCTAAATACATTACACAAAAAAGAACACAAGCAATCCTCTTCACAGAGCTTGATGGGCAATCTCTTATTGTCACCTCTGGAATACAATACAATAGCACAAACTACAAAATAAAATGCAAGAATAGATAATATCACTTAATAAATACAGAAGTATCACATATGAGGACACAGATTTGTTCAGAGTCCTGCGATGTTTGCTAATGATAGTTCCCAATGGAAGCATGTAAAATCCATCCATCCATCCATTTTCCAACCCGCTGAATCCGAACACAGGGTCACGGGGGTCTGCTGGAGCCAATCCCAGCCAACACAGGGCACAAGGCAGGAACCAATCCCGGGCAGGGTGCCAACCCACCGCAGGCATGTAAAATGAAAACTGTAAATATCTGAGTACAGAGGCCTGCAGGACATCACATTTAACAGAGTATAATGATGGAGTACTGTCACCGCATTTGAAATAATTCATATTTTTGCATTTTTGTCATACAGTGATAGAAATTTTACAGCTTTAACGTAAGCAGTATAACTTAGTGGCTAAGACAATAAGAATTTTATAAAGCATAGCTTGCTGCTTCAGTTCCCACCTCTGACTAACTGTATGACTCTAAGCACATAACCTGTCTATGCACTAATTATAAAAAATATCTAAACAATTATAGTATTCTTTGTAATTGTAATACATTATACCAAATAAACCCTTGCTGTTTGTTTCCTTAATGTGAGAACAAGATTGAAGCTAACAGATTACTGAATGGTAAGTGTATGTTTTAAAAAAAATCCGCTTTCTCAATTAGACACTATCACAGATGGCCTGGGTCTTTGTCCGGCCGCGACGCCTCTTCACTGAGAGGACGGGGGGAGCAAGCGTGGGCAGAACGGTACCTCCCTCAGGATGCTAGATGGCAGCCCCCATGGGTTGCAGTGGTGCCTCAGACTTCATGGGAGATGGAGTTATCTACAGCCCTGTTAGGATCCAGGGGTGCCGCAAGGGGATGCAGCAGCTGTTCCTGGAGCACTTCCGGGTGACTTATATAAGGGACCAGCAGAGACTACTCCGTGAGCCAGAGTCGGGAGGAGGGCGACGAAGCTTGCCAGGAGGGATGAAGGAGACAAAAGAGAAGAAGAGTATTGTGTGTTGTGATAGTGCTTGTTTGGACTGTGTTGTGCCTGTGGGAAACGGGGAAGGCATTGCCCACAGGTGAAGAAAAGAAAATAAAACTTTTGTGTTTTATTAGTGTGCCTCCTGCATCTGTCTGTGTCAGGTTAAGTGCTGGTGTAGCGCCATCTACTGTCACAACACATTGCAGCATTAATTAAAATTTACTCAAGTTCTGTCATAGTAGATTAAATATTCTTATCATTATAAACCAACATAATGCCCAACGTGGCTAAAGTTTCACTTGTCTTTTTCACCAATTCTACCAGTTTTCTACCTGTTTTCCTCTTCTCAAAAATAAGCCATGTGATTGAGGATCCATTACACTATAGGGTACATTTGTGGTTGTCCACCACAAAAGAAACTCTCAGACATCATGTGCTTCATTAGTACCTTCCATTCAGCAGGGTGTAGCACTAAAATATTGTCTGCAAATCATGGAGTACACGCTGACTTGACATTAAATATGGATAGCACCTGTACCACCTGCAGTTATGCATGTTTTGGCCTGGCCAGTACTTGTATGGTAGACCAGCAAGGAAAAGCCTGGATTCCTTCTGGAAGAGGTGTTAATGAGGCCAGCAGGGAGCACATACCCTGTGCTCTATGTGTGGATCCCAATGCCCTAGTGCAGAAATGGGGACACTGTGTTGTAGAATTTGGCAGCATCCTTCAAATTAGAAATAAAACCAAGGTCCTACCTCTCTGAAGTCATAAAAGATCCCTGGGCATCATTCAAGAAGAGTAGAGTGTTTTCCAGAGGTCCAAGATAAATTGCTCACCACAGCCTGTTCATTATGGCCCCCTAATCATCTCCTGTTCCTTACTGGCTAACTGTCTCTCTCACACATTCACCAGCTAATGTGTAGTGACCGTACTGGCGTAGTAATGACTGCTGTTGCAACATCCAGGTGGATACTACATATTGGAGGTGGTTTCCCCACTCTATGAAAAATGCTTTGAGTAGGTTAGAAAAGAACTCTATAAATGCAGTTAATTAATTTATGGATCTTTTATGACAGTTGCCCTATTAATTTATGAAGACTTCTTTCCATTTTATGTGCAATGTTGGCGATGACCAATGATGTATGGAGAGATTGGTTTCTTGGATTTAATGAATTTCTCACAGAGTAATCTTTGATCATTACATCACAGTCAGAATGCTTTATCAGTCAGCACCACTTGCAGATTAGGATACTTCCAGAAAAAACATTCTTGTTAGTTCTTTAGTTAATGACTTCTGACTACATGCTTATTGACTTGGTTTAGCATTTTGGTTTTGGTATTCATGATTTGTTGTTTTGGGCTTGAGCTTCTTCTGTTACCGTGTACGCTTATCTCCTGGTCCACTGATACATTTGCTCTCTTTGTTTTGATTCCACGCAACCAAAATGCTGAAAGAGAGACTTGACAAAGACCCATAAGCCAGGACAAGGCCTCCTTTAGCTCTTCACCCTAAACTCAGGCCCCAAAAGAGGATTTGGATTTAAAAGGTCAATAATAGGTTAAATGTCCTAAAATATCGTCAAAATATTCTGTATACCTCTGCCTACAGAGAGAAATTCACCAAGAAACCTTTATAAATGAAAAATGTTTTAAGATAAGGAAAAATAGAACAAAAAGAAAATAACCAAAAAGAAAAAAAAAAAATAACCAAAAAGGACCACAATCCAGAAATAAGAAATCAAAAACCAGCAGCCATAAATCAAGAACTAGAAAACAATACTCATAATGAAAATGCACATGTGAATGAACCACTGAAGGATCAGACTTCACCATTTACAGGCTGAGGGCGGTCCTTCAGCTCTGACATCACATTAGCCCGCCTCTTGGGGTTCCACCCATAAAATACAAGGAACGCAGGTAATAAATAGGCTAATAAATAAACAGAACAATATTAACAAAGCACATAGATACCTGAAGAATAATCCTTAACAACAAACACAAATAAACATAAACCAGGGAACACACCTTATGGCCTGCCATACTTCATCCTTTGGCAGAACCGTTATTTTGTGTTTGAGCATAAAGATCTTGAACAATCCTTTTTTTTCTTTGAATTTTGCTCTCACTTTAGGTCTTTAATTATAATTTTTCTGATCTTTGGTTTGTTTGCTTTTGGGCTGCCTTCCCATTGTTTGCTCTTTCTGCAACTTATATTTTAACTTTTAAAAGTTTTTGTTAATAAACCAAAACTTGTTTAAGAAATATTAGTTGTGTTCTTTGGACCAGGGATTTTTACACAGGTCCTTTTCTCCATTAGGGGTTGGCTTTAGCTTTTTTGAGTTTTGTTTCAGATTTGTGTCAATATGAAACTACTTTTCTATTTTGTCCAGTTAAGCTTATTTATCTATTCCTACCAAGTGAAATTTTAATTTTATGAAAATATGAATTGATTTTTGAGTCTTCTGTTTTCTTATTATTGGCCTGATCTTTAATATGGTCAGACTGCCTCCGCAAACAATCAAGGTCACTGTTTATGACACTATTATTTGCTGGCTGTTGTTCCTGTAAGCCTAATACAGTGAGATCCAGTCTACAACCAACATGTACCTTTATGTACCAGGATGAGATTCAGGTTTCACAAAAAAAGGCTTTTTGCAAACAAACAGATCATCTTGATAAAACTATACAACAGTTCGGCTATCTCCTTATTATTATGTGATTTTCATGTAAACCCAATCCTTCCCATACCTGACAATACTTATGCCCAAGTATGACCACGGCAACTTGATGCAACTATTTTTTTAGTCACATGCTTTATATGTATATTGTAACTGCATTTTAAAAAGGTGTTGGGTAAAATTATTAATTATGGTCCAATCTTACCATCATGCTAGAAGAAGTACAATCAGCATGCTCCCTTCTTCATCATTTTTGTTTCTTAATTACTTTGTCTTCTGATAAAGGACTAGCTCTGGGATCATCAAAGGTCCTTGAAACAATGCCGAATATATAGCAATTACCAAGACTTTCATCTGCAAGGAGCAGATTAAAAAGCACTGCGCGCTGCCAAGTTCAGAGATGAAAACTGAGGCAAGTACGCACACATTAATAAATATTAGCTCACATACTATTTATTACTGGTTTTAAATGATAGTGAAATGAAAACTATACCTCTGGCTATTTTCAGCAAGGGTAATTTGCACTGAACAAATGATTATAAAATCAAATGAATTATGTATAACAATATGGTACGATTCTGGCCTTTGGTGCTATGCACTTGGACAAATTATAAAAGCAAAGCAATTGTTTTTGCAAGGTTAACATTATGATTTCCTAGTAGCCTGGAACATGTGATGAGGGTTAACATTTGTTATAAACTATACATTGTTACAGTATAAAAGGACAGAGATGAATCAGTTTTGCACAATTACAAAATAATTGCTACTTACTGCAACACCTCTGTTTGCTTTCTTTTTGCATTTCGGTTTATTCTTTCTGCTGCTGCTCCGTGTGTCTGACTCCTGCCAGCTGGCCATCGTCACTTTATACCACAGACACAATTGGCATCATCGAGCAAATTATTCATGGACAGAGAATAATGGGTTGGTGTTCATCTTTAATATTTTTTCCTTTGGGGCAAATTAAACAGTCATTGTTTCGCTTATAATTTAATAGACTAGTAGGAATGTACTGTATATATGTTTTCCTTTAAGTTATAAACATTTACACTTTTTTTTTTACTATTGCCACTGTGAATACGACAGTATGTATCTGTATTTCATTACTGTACCTGGACATAATCCATCCATTTTATAAACCCACTTATTCCATTGCAAACTCCTAGGAGCTGCATCCATACAACTTCAGACTACTGAATCAGCCATCCACATCGTCACACTCTGTCTCACTAGCCAGTTGTAAGACAGAATTAACCGGTAATGTGGACAATTTGAATCAAGGAAGAAACCAAAGCGTACAGAAAAAAATAGAGAGCATGGCTGAGGTGGCAATCAAACCTTGGTTCTTAAAACTCTGAGGCACTTACAGCTAACCCACTGCACCGCTATGTCCTCTAAATTAGATCCTTTAAAAGTAAATGGGCCTTTTTAAAATGACAAATTCTTTTTAATGTTCTTATTTATTTCTGTATTGTATCAATATGTTATGGTGGTATCCAATTTATGAGTGTTCAACATTCCAGCTTGGCAATATATCTGTTCAAGGTTTTGTTTTTCTTTTATATAGAAATATAAGGTGTAAAAAGTTTTGTTTGTCATATTTTCAACATCCCTAATGCAATATGGCAAAGCACACTTACAAGAATTAAGCGGAATAACACTTCAAGTTCCTTGGGACTACAGCTGCAAGAAGAGATAAATCTGACAATTACCATCCTCTTCACCGAGACAGAAGAGGACATTTTGCCATTATACTTTTTCTATTTTTTTTTTTACAACAGAGAATGCCTGCTTAGACAAGCTCAATGCATTTAAGGTTCTGGGACTGATGTATATTTTTCTGTAGTCAGTGTAAAACTGTGCCCTCAAACACTTTGTGTAGATACAACATGCCACTAAAAGTGGATTTTCTTCATTTCATTTTAACACATTCATACTTTGTAGCTTAGTGTGGGGAGCATGCCATCATTTCTGACTTCCTTTTTTTTCACAACTTAAAATAAGAGTAATCACAGCTTTAATGAACAAGTATGTTCACAGGACTGTGTGCACAGTGTGAACTTCAATCAAAGCCATTAGCTGCTAAAATGACAATAATCACCGTAGAATTAATTTCAAGGTTAAGGAGTGCAGAAATCTTTAGTGAGCTCTTACTAAATGCAACTGTGTTAAATCAAATCACTTTTAACATATGATGTAGCACTTTAAAACCCTTTTTGTTATTTAAACAGTTTCCACACCTCTATGTCATGTGGTTACAGAGACTATTAGTATTATTCTTGTAAAACCTTCATTATCAAGGTTACTTTATTTTAACAATCTGTGGAAGTACAATTCATTCACCCCTGGTCAGGTCATTGCCAAACGCTAGAAGGGCTGTTGGATGTGACACACTGTAGATGCAAGTAGGTGGACTTGCCTACTGACTGGAAATGCGGCACATAGATTATTACTTTACACAAGGTGTGGATGAGATACATTTGCATTACAAATACAAGATGTGATTTTTGTACAGTCTATCATTTGTGCAGAGATGACATAACATTAGATGGATAAGCAGATGATCTAAAGTTGGTAGTAAAATGCCTAATGCTGGATTAAGATAACATGAATTGATTTGTAGCATGTGAAGCTTATTGTAAATACAGCATATGAAAAAAAAATACTAGATATGATTAGAAAACACACCTTTTATCCAGTGGTGTAGCTAGAGTCCGTGCCGCTCAGGACGGGGCGGTGCTACAATTTGCCGCCCTCCAGCATATCTGAATATGTTAACCTATTTCAATAGAAAATTAAAATCATGTATAGAGAAAAATTAAGATAAATTTTGCATAGATTTATTCATATATAGAGAAACAGCAATAATTTTTCACATATAATTATTTATAAGTATCAACTAGACAAGAATATAGTATAGACGCTCTGATAAGCTGTGTCCTAATTATTAGTATAATGTAATTACACTGCGAAAAACAGAACCAGTGTAGTGTACAAGTGATAGGTGGGGATGTTTTCTGCGCAGAGCAAGAACACATTCGGATTGATAATGAAACTAAATTATAAATTGTAAATTAGTTGTTTATCTTCCTATAAATTATTAAGTGGTGTAATGTCTATGTTTATTTTTGTTATTGCCTCATAAATTTCAACTGCTGTGTCTGATGCTGTCACAGAAGGACAGTTTGAAAATTATTTTTGAAGCATTTGTGGATAAAAATCAGAGAATTTTACTTTTTCCATTCATGAGTGATATTTTTCTGAACCCTGCTGCTAACATACGAATTGTACTGAGCCTTTTGGACAATAATGCCACCCAGAGTGAACCGACCCCTCCACCCGCCACTAGCTACGCCACTGCCTTTGGAACTAGAAAAGTGTCCCTTATGGAAAACACCTGTGGCTAACAGAGAAATTCTCACTTTATTACAAAACGAAACTGCATACAGAGCCTAAAAGAATAGCGTGTGATAATAGCATTCAGTTTGGAATACAAGTCAAAAAAGATTTTTTCTGAGCTACGTAATGCACTTGTAAAGCCATATCTGTACTACTATCTGTCATTATGATCTACATATTACAAAGAAGGACATAAGTGTACTAGAGAAATAAGGATATTATGAGCAATGAGGGAAGGCTGAAGGAAGTCAATTGAGGGATACAGAGAGAGACCGAAGATGTTACAGAAGTATGAAAAATTGTGAAGACGTTTGTTTAGGTTAATACCAACCTTTACTCCATCCATCCATCCATTATCCAACCTAACTACAGGGTCACGGGGCCAACCTTTACTGTTAAACAAAATCAACAAAGACAGAATGATGCCAGTGACATTAGAAAACAATCACCTATGTTAGGACAAATTTGCTGTTTTCGCCTAAACATGTTACTATGTCCTAGCATCAAACAAACACTTAATGGATGATTGACTGATAATGAAATTTTGAGAAATGTGCAAGTCCAGATGGAGTATCATCATGACTGCTGAAGGCCCGTGCGTTGGAGCTGGGGAGTCCTCTACAGCGCATCTTCAACCTGAGCCTGGAACAGGGGAGAGTCCCGAGGCTTTGGAAAACATCTTGTATCACCCCAGTCCCAAAGGTATCACATCCTAGTGAGCTGAATGACTTCTGGCCAGTCGCTCTGACATCACATGTGATGAAGACCATAGAGTGGCTGCTGCTTCACCACCTGAGGCCACAGGTATGCCACGCCCTCGACCCTCCGCAGTTTGCATACCAGGAGAATGTGGGAGCGGAGGATGCCATCATTTATATGCTACACCGATCACTCTCCCACTTGGACAGAGGCAGTGGTGCTGTAAGAATTATGTTTCTAGACTTCTCTAGAACCTTCAGCGCCATCCAACCTCTGCTCCTTAGGGACAAGCTGACAGAGATGGGAGTAGATTCATACCTAGTGGCATGGATCGTGGACTACCTTACAAACAGACCTCAGTATGTGCGTTTCGGGAACTGCAGGTCTGACATTGTGGTCAGCAAAACTGGAGTGCCGCAGGAGACTGTACTTTCTCCGGTCCTGTTCAGCCAATATACATCGGACTTCCAATATAACTCGGAGTCCTGCCACATGCAAAAGTTCGCTGACGACACTGCTATCGTGGGCTGCATCAAGAGTGGGCACGAGGAGGAGTATAGGAACCTCATCAAGGACTTTGTTAAATGGTGCGACTCAAACCACTTACACCTGAACACCAGCAAAACCAAGGAGCTGGTGGTGGATTTTAGGAGGCCCAGGCCCCTCCTGGACCCCGTGATCATCAGAGGTGACTATGTGCAGAGGGTACAGACCTATAAATACCTGGGAGAGCAGCTGGATGATAAATTGAACTGGACTGCCAATACTGATTCTCTGGGCAAGCGAGGACAGAGCCGGCTATACTTCCTTAGAAGACTGGCGTCCTTCAACATCTGCAATAAGTTGCTGCAGATGTTCTATCAGACAGTTGTGGCGTGCGCCCTCTTCTACGCAGTGATGTGCTGGGGAGGCAGCATAAAGAAGAAGGACGCCTCACGCCTGGATAAACTGGTGAGGAAGGCAGGCTCTATTGTAGGCATGGAGCTGGACAGTTTGACATCTGTGGTAGAGCGACGAGCACTCAGCAGGCTCCTATCAATTATGAAGAATCCACTGCATCCACTAAACAGTGTCATCTCCAGACAGAAGAGCAGCTTCAGCGACAGACTGCTGTCAATATCCTGCTCCACTGACAGACTGAGAAGATCCCTTCAATTCCACCCGGGGGGGTAAACGTTAACATTATACAAAGTTATTGTCTGTTATACCTGCATTTTTATTACTCTTTAATTTAATATTGTTTTTTGTATCAGTATGCTGCTGCTGGAGTATGTGAGTTTCCCCTTGGGATTAATAAAATATCTATCTATCTATCTATCTATCTATCTATCTATCTATCTATCTATCTATCTATCTATCTATCTATCTATCTATCTATCTATCTATCTATCTAAATCTAACTGCTGATAGCAATGGTCTGCACCAAAATCTTCCCACACAAAAAAATTGATGTACTTTATTGATTTAGGTGTGCTGAATCTATTTCTGAAATTGAAATTCTCTACCACAAATCATTTCTGCGACATATCAGATTCACTGAAAAATTCTGTTTTGAAAAAAAAATCATTGATTTTTTTAAAAAAAATCTTATGTTTGATTTTTGGAATAAGTACTTTTCATGCTAAGAATGTTATTTGGAATATATGTTAAGCTGAAAAATGGCAGTCTTCCTCGTTCTTAACATTTGTTGAGGTAGGATCCTAAAATCAAGTATTTACTACAGATTTTTCTCTGTTCTTATTTCTTCAAAATAGCCAGGGATTTATTTTTCGACGATTAGAAATATTCCTTTTTAATTTGTTTCGAACTTTTTTTTTGTAAAACTTGAGTTATTTGTATGGAATGCTATTTGATTTTAATAAAATCGATAAGATTAAAAAAAAGGGATATATTCCTTTTTATTGACCAGAAGATAAAAAGTTGTTGTTGAAATAGTTTCTACAGCAATATGCAAGGTTGGGTTGATCCATCCATTGTCTTAACCAGGTAACAGGTAAACAAAAGGGTTAAAGAGTACACACTCTTCCTTTACTGAAAAAAAATGTGTGCCCCATAATTTTCTTAGGAAAACAAAGGTGAAAAACTATGAGGAACACTCTCATTTGGATATATTCCCTGAGGACATAAGTGCAGTCTCCGATGAACCTCGGGAGAGGGTCCACCAGGACATCGCTCAAATGGAGAGACATTATAGTGGAAAGTGGAGTGGGTCGATGTTAGCAGACATCTGTTTGTCATTCCAGCGTGAAACACCTTCAGAGGATTACAGGAGGAAAAAACATTCAAGAGATTAAATTTTGTGTAAAATATCTTTTTTTTTCCAAGTTTAAATGATTAATTTTAAAAATATGTTTTTAATTGAAAAATTCTTTTTTTTTTCATTTTAAACCTTCATTTCTCAAAAACTAGATGTGGTAAAGCAATTCTGTTGCAAGACTCAGCACTCTCAAATCTATAAAGAACACCTAAAACTTTTGACACAAGCATAAATATATTTTTTTTTTGCAAACCAGTGTCATTTTGCTGCTGTAGAGATCTAATTGAAAAGAAAAAATTGAAAATGTCATATTCATTTTATATAAATATTTCAAACAATGTATTTCACACTGGGGAGCACTGCTGCCTTAGAGGTCCAGAAGAATTTCTTTGCGTTCCAGTCCAGTCATTATCTTTGTCGTGTTTTTTATATTTTCTCTATTTGTGTGAATTTTTTCAGATACTCCTATATTCCTCCTATATGCTAAAATCATGTATGTTTGCTTAATGGGCAACTCTCTGTTTCCTCCTAGTTGTAACCGTGCCCTGTGATAGCATGCTATCCCAATGAAGCGTTCATCCAATGCTAACTCACATCATCTCTGTACTGAGTTAAGAGGGTCCTATAATGGAGGGAAATTTCACAGAGGCACAATGGGTAGTGCTGCTGCATTGCAGCTCCAGAGACCAACAGTACTTTTGACCCCCTGCTGAATTATTATCCATATCATTGTGGATTTACTAGAGGCTGTCCGATTTCTTCCCACAAACAAGTGTGGTTTGATAACTGGTATTTCTAAACTGGTCTGGCACCCGTGCGCATGCCCTGCTCCATTCTTGGCTCCTGATTTGTACCTGATGTTGCCAGGTAAATCTTTGAGCCCTGGCATCTTTATATTGTCTTTTTAAGTAAAGCCACATTCATTAATATAAATCACATTTGTCCCCTTTTTTCTATAAATGTTTGAATAATTGATTTAGATGTTTTTATTAGCCTTTTTTTGTAATGGTGCTTAGAGGTTTTGCAGCCTTGGTGGCAGTAAGAAATAAAAAAAACTGAATAGGAGGAGAATTGCCCTCAGTTTTAGAGAATATAATAGCTGGATTTTAAATTGAATCAACACATTGACAAATGGCTTACAAAAGGCAGCTCTTCCAATCCTGCCAATCTGCACCTATGGTAATAAAATTTCTCGTATAAATTCCCTCTTGCTCTGTTTGCGCTAGCCATGATAATTATCAGTCTGCCGTATACATGTCTCTTTATTAGAGGTGAATAGGTTGGATGTGAATAAATGACATCCTTAAAAAACAGAAAGTAAACCTGACAGCCTGAAACTGTGGCTTGAATCTTACATTCTGTCCATTTAAACAATTACAGAGAGCGCATATAGAGCTTTTACAATTTGGTACCAGTCACACATTCCAACTTTGACACATCTTTGATGACAGACCATCTACAGGGAAATGTAGAATCAAGAGCCATAAGACACTGGGTTACAGTTCATAAGAATTTGCAATTTAAGTATCTCATGACTGAGAAAGAGATGCAGATAAGTTGTGGAGCATATCATCCAGTTGTTAGGTTTGCATGTAGGTTAATCAAGTGACAAATGGTCTGTGGAGCAAAGTGTAAAACACAATTACCAAGTGCTTCCTGTTGAAAGCTCACAGATATGTGTGTATATTTTCGAACTTGGAATGCTTAAAGTGAAATCCCGGGGACTATTCAGTCTGGATTTGCCAGGTTTGAGATGCAAATAAGGGGGAAAGAGATGAGGGGAGGGGGCTGTGGGACGGCTGGGGCTCACCCACTGCTTAATTTACAAATTTGTGTCAATGCACATTTAACCAGTTCTTTTGTTAGCTTCGCTGTATCAGAGTAAAAAGAAGGGGAAAATTAAAAAATGGACAGTAAAAGACAACAACAAAGACTATTTTCCCATTTCAGAAAGGCAGTAAGATTACATTTGGGGGTGTTTTAAAGCTTTTTGACATACTCATGATTTTTCTTATAAACATGCTGGAGTGTGATAATAATAATTATGTGAACAAATGAACATTTTCAAGGTAATTTAAGTTACATTTTAATTTTGGTTAAAACTACACTTCAATTTTGGAACCCTTGACATTATTTCTTAGTTACCACAAATTAATTAATATATGCAGTCCCATAGCATTACACCCTTCCTCTGCATCACTGCCCTAACAGTGGCCCCTTGTTAAAATCTTATGTGACAGACAGTTATTTTTAAACTCACTCACACTTTCAGGCTTCACCACATATAGTAAAATGCATAATGAAGATATATAATAAATAACTATCAAATTAATTTAATGTCTGCACCTTACAAGTAACCACTCAGAGATGAATAGAAAAATGACTGTTGTGGCATAGCATTTTGACATGATGGTTAATACTGTCCCCTCAGAATAAAGGGGCTTGGCTTTAGTTGTTCAATTCCCAGCCCATGTTTTTGCTTTAATTTATTTTTATTTAATTATGAAAAAAGTTTTTAGTTGACATTATTGTCAAGTATTTAGTTGGCATTATTTTGTTGTGGGGATAGGATGGCAATCAAACAGGGTCTTGGTCTTTATGTTGTAATAATAACAGCTCTTTTCTGCAATTCCAGTAATACCAAAAAAGAAAGGGTTATTAGGAAGGAGGGATGAGCACAACGTGAATATTGGAGTCTGCTGTATTTCTAATTAAACAGGAAGAACACCTGCCTACCTATTAAGGCATCTGCCCACTTACCCAACTCTACATGCTCTAAGCATACCCACTCTCACCTCCATCATCATGGTTGTATGGATTCATGCTGTAGGCACCAAATTCTGACCCTACCATCTGTGTGCCTTAGCAGAAATCAAGATTTATCAGAACAAACTACATTTTTCCAATCTTCAGCTGTCCAGTTTTTGGTGAGCCTGTGCCCAGTGAAGCCTCATCTTTCTGTTCTTCGCTGACAGGAGTGAAACCCAACTTGGTCTTCTGCTGTTGTAGCCCATCCACGTCAAGGTTCAACCTGTTTTTCTTTCTGATATGCTTTTCTGCTCACTGCAGTTATACAGAGTGGCTATCTGAGTTACTGTAGTCTTTCTGTCAGCATGACCCACTCTGGCCATTCTCCTCTGACCTCTCTTATCAATAATCTGTTTCCATCTACAGAACTGTCACTCACTGGATGTTTTTTTTTTGTTTTTCACACCATTCTGACTAAATTCAAGAGACTGCTTTGTTTGCAAATCCCAGGAGATCAGCAGTTACAGAAATACTCAAATGAACAATCATGCCATGGTCAAAATTACTGAGATTTTCACAATTTTCCCCATTTTGGCATTTGATGTGACCTATATGTGCATTTTTTTATGCATTGCCACATGATTGGCTGATTGGATAATTGCATGGATAAGCAGGTAGTTATACAGGGGTTCCTAATAATTTGCTTAGTGAGTGTATGTTTATACATAACCCACCGTGCATCCTCTATTAATATAAATTTAGGGTAGCACCGGGCAAATATGTGTATCTCAACCAGGCAGGCATGGTGTTGCAGGAGTTAGCACTGCTGCCTCACTGATCCAGCCCCTTGAATTCAAATGCCATTACTCATTGATGTTTATTTTTCTTCCTATGTCTCTATGGGTTTTACTCACCACATCCACAAAGATCTGCATGACTCCCAACTGGATCAAGCGGGATTGAGAATGCTATGCTGTGTAATATCTCCACAATCGGTGGCTTTGTGGCACACCACTAAAACCATGGTTTCACTCCCAGCCCTGTCAATGCCAATGTGAAGTTAGTATGTTCTACAAATGTTGGAAAGTGTTTTTTCCAGGTACTGCATTTTAATAACACATCCTAAAGACATGTTAACTGTTCATGAAAACTTCCCAATGCTGATTGTTCACATGAGCCTGAAAGGACCCGGCACAGGGAATCACAGGAAAAAGCTATAAGACCCCAAAGAATCTGATGGGCTTCATCGACAGCTCCAAAGTTGCTCTCCTAACAGACGATTTGCGACCGCTGGTTTACTTCATGTACATCTTCACCTCTGCCATTCCCACTCAACTGACCTTTAGAAGTAAATCACCACCACCCAGACGATATCTGTTATGACCACCAGAGCGTGGAAACTCAACCACTGATTTTGACTGACAGCAGTATTATCTTAACTCACCATAACCTGCAACTGATCATTAAAAGGGGCATAACCAACGTGGGACCTCAAGCCTTTTCTGTTTTATCTCTCTCCTTGCTTTTCATTGGGTTCAGGAAATGGATGGATGGAGATATGAGTGTGTACATGAATATGTATTGTTACAAACTGGAAACCCTTGCCTTGAATGGAGGCTCTGACTCCATATGACCTTAGAAATGGTTGTAAAAATGTTCTACAAATGGATGAATGGATGGATAGATTGCTGCTTGTGTGAGTGTGCTTTGTGATGAAATGGAATCCTGCCTTCACAGGTGATGCTGCTAGTTTGAGCACTGTATCAGTGTATCAGAAGATGTGAGCTTTAAAAATGGTAGTTTAGAATTGTTTGAGAGCCTTTTAAAAAAAGATTAATTGCAGCACTGAGTACCCAGCAGAATCAGCCTTGACAGTGTGCTGTGTTGCTTATAAAGATGTGCAGTGTTTCGAAGATCAGACTTGTCGTTTGATTTTTGACTAGTAGCTAATATCCCTGATCTAATCCACTTACTGTGTAAAAATCTACAGATGCCATACTTTACAGTATGTTTGCTTCTGCTAAAGCTGTATTCCTCTGGTGAGCTGACTGTAAGACATTACGGAGCTTGTGAATATGCTTCAGGGACATGCAACATTTCAAATGTATATGTTTGCTTGCTAATCTACATCCATTCAGTTCTATTATGTAAGCTGTTTAGGTTCAATGGTGTTCTAGTAGCATAGCTTATTGGGAGTACAATTTCTCCAGGGTGCAAGCTAGGCTTTACATCAAAACCTGATTGAGCAGAAAATATGTGCTAATGTTCACAGCAGCACTCTATTATATTATAAGTATGCTTGTAAATATTCACTGCGTGTTATTATGCCATTTGAACCAGGAATATTGTTTAGGTTAAGGGTCAGCCCTAATGCTCTCTCAGGAGGCCACAGTTTTGAATATAACCAAATGGGATAATGGCCAGGAATACCCAAAGGGGGAAATGTAGCACATCGTAAAGAATTGCACTGTGTGTTTTAAGTTTTCAGGACAACAAAGATGCCAAGGAGATAGCTCATAAGCAGTCATTATTAATGGAATGACAAGGCTAATGTTAAACAGGATGTCTTAGCTGTAATAAATCTTGTCTCTGTCCCATTAGCAGTCCTTGCAACAGCAAATAGCAGGTTAGGTTATAACCTAACAAGATAGAATTTTATTTCTCCAATCTCTAATGTATTTTATAACACTCTTCAAAGTCAAGAATAGTAGCTATTTAAGCACCCCTTGATCAGCAGGAAGTTTAAAATTGAAACACTAAGACAGCCCAGACAGCGCATTTTTTTTCATCTCTCCTTTTTTCCGTTTTTTTAATTAAATTTTTTTTTTGTACTTTTGGTGCATTTTACAGGAGTCTAAGTATATACCTACTGGTTGAACTGGATTATATGTCTGATACTGAAAAGCCTGCAAGAATTTTTATTGTTTTGCAAGCAGTGGTATACACATAATAAGCAATAATTAATAAGGAATCTCTTAGTGCACTTAAACTGAAAACAGTTATAGACTTGAACACAGATGAATAATCAAAAGTGATGCATTCATTTTTTTTTCTAGGAGGAATCCAGTTTGCCTAATTTTGACTTAACAACTACTTGTACTGTATGTAAGACCTTGATGAAAACAATTACTGCATGCAGAAACAACAAAAATAATGTCATTGTATTTCATCTGCCAGTAAAACGCTAAGACATAAATAATATATGCAGTCTTTAAGAAGGCATCTCCATTAATGCGGTGCACCATGATTAATTCATTTGGATTAGGTGGTGTATCTTCAGAGCAAGCTTTCAGAAAAAGGGATTTCGTATGATAAAAAAAAAAAAAATTCAAAATAATACTGTGGCAATTTATTTTTAATGAAACTCAAGAAAATATTTTTAGAATACCAGCCCTGGTACAAAGCATGCCTGCAAACAGCGTGTCTGGAATATCTGCTAGAGCCCAGAGGCCACCAAGCCGTACATTTTCTATTAGGCGCTGCACATTAATTTAAATAAAGCAGTTACTTTTCTCTGTTTCTCTGAGACCACCAGTAATACTTTACCTAAGGCTGGTACTACCCTCTTAATTATCCCTAAGCTGTTCATTAATATAAGGGGGCTTGGCAGTATGATAGCATTAAGAATACCTCTAGGCTTGCCATCTTACAAATCAGGAACACAGGATTAAAAAAGAAAAAAAAAACAAAGGGAAAATGAATGGAAGGATACAATATGACATGGTTTTAAATAGCAGAATAACGGTTTCTTTAACACAAGCTACTTACGCGTCCGAGTATTTATTTATTGTTCATATGGAGTGCTTAGCTACAGGGATGCAGATGGCATTCACAATGTATTTCTTCAGAATTGCAATAAATGTACAGTTAATATATGGGACATTCCTTATATTTCTTATAATGGTTACCAGATGAGAATCAAGTTGCCAGAGGTTCCGTTTCCAAAATCTGAAAATCAATGGTTCTCTTTGTACCTTCACAGCAATACCAGATTTGTTTTCTTTTTGTAAATCATTTTTTGTGGTTAAAGAAAACCATAAACTGTCCCGCAGATTTCTTTATGGGAACAATACGGTCTCAACAGCCTGAATATGTTTACCCTGCGTGTAACGGCTAGTCTTTTTTTTTTTTTTTTTTACATGTGTATATATTGCTTTCAGCTTCCTGCATGATTATCTAGGAGAGAAGAGGGGAAATATCGAAGACTAGATATGTCTGTAACATGTAGAAAAACAGCCCTTAATACTCCTCTAGCTGCTTTGTTGTCTGCCACTTTTAATACAGTTCATTGTGAAGGGCTTTGTACAGCATTGCACTCTAAATCCTTTTATGTAATAAGCTGTGGCTTTAGTTACATTCAATACAGGTTGAGCTCCTCTTGTAAAAGGTCAAGCATCGCCTCCAAATAATAAATGTAAATAATAGCCCAAGCATGTAATATGCTCTCGCCACTACAAGCTCAAGAGTACTGCATTCAGCCTGTAATCCCACCCTATAGCCATTGAGCCTATACGGCTAGTTTCATAACTTTAAACAAACAGGACAAGGGAGCAATAGTGTGGGCCAGAGAGCCGAGATATCATTTCTTACCTTGCTGTCACCGAGACAAAATATATTTTATGTAAAATTAAATCATATTGCTCCTTTTCATTCCATTTGACCACAATAATCCACTTACCTGAGGGGGTCGTTTGCTCCGCTTTAAAAATGCTTTTCTTATTAACTTGATATATTACCATCTTTTCATAATTATTAAAATGATGCCAGAGATGAAAAAGCATGAGCATGTACTGCAGTTTGAGAAAATGAATCTGCAATTGTATCATTCAAGACATTAATGGTTTCCAGATTATTAAAAGGACAACTAACTATATAATAAAACATTATTTAGCTACATCTGATGCAAACCTCAATTTTGGAATATGTTAATCATTTAATATAACCAATTCAATGCTTTAGTTGCTTATATCATGAACTGATTATTGCAATGGCAGTGTTATTAACAAGAACAATGCAGTTCTTCAATTAAATAAGAGCGCATTCAAGAGATTTGGTTTGTAGGCGCATATAAATGTAATATTTTTAAATAATGCAGCAGGCTCCTGAAGTGTCAGTTATCATCACATTAGTACCTCACTTGAAACAGTTATAATAAAAAGAATAAGTGAGTGTATTAACACACCTCGGGTTATGGAAGTTATTTAAATACAAAACTAGATTATTGAGTCACATTTGTTATTAACATGATGCACAAATATTGTGGTTTATTGTATCCACATAAGAAATTGTTCTTGACTCGGCAGTGAGGTGACAATTACTCCACACCACACTTAAAATATTCATGAAAAAGAAATTATCATTTGTGATCAAGTCTAATTCAAATTCAAATTAATTAATTGTAACCAACATAAAAAATACACATATTGCCCAACCACCATTTTAATTATCACACGTCAACTAAGATTTACAGGTGCATTTTAAATCATAAGCAGCTTATTTATGACACAGGATGCAAGCCATATCAATAGTCACCATTTTAGTTTTTACAATATTTGGGTTCAAATCTCTGGGCAGACACTGCTTGAATGTTATCTTTGTGGTTGGTGAATTGGTGACTCTAAATTCCCCTGTTAAAAATCAGTGTGGGTGTGCTTAAATGTGATTTGAACCCCATTTCTGATTACACCGCCAGCCCCCCCATTGCTACCAAAATAGACTGCCCCACATTGGCTCCTTGTCAGCCTACATTGTATATGGATGGGTGGATTATTATAATTATTAGTAATTGTCTTAGTTTTTTTTATTATTAATACCAACCATGTATGGAGCTGAGAGTTTTAGAATTTGAATGAATGAATATATATTTTATTTTTTTATGTTTATTTTTTCCATAATTTTTATTAAAGTAATTTAAAAAAATTATAATTTCTGCCATAATGTTTGTTAAAATATTGAGGATGGCAGCTGCTTGTTTTCTTACTCATACATGACCAGATTATTTCTAACTGTGATTATATTTCTAACTACAACAACAACAACAGCATTTATCTATATAGTACATTTTCATACATATAATGCAGCTCAAAGTGCTTTACATGATGAAGAAAAAAGAGAGCAAAAAGACAAAGTAAGAATTAAAATAAGACAACACCAATTAACATAGAATAAGAGTAAGGTCCGATGGCCAGGGAGGACAGAAAAAAATAAAATAAAATCTGCAGGGGTTCCAGACCATGAGACCATCCAGCCCCCTTCTGGGCACTAAAGCTTAGATAGGATGGCTCAGTGGTTAATACCACTGCCTCAAGGATGCGGTGTTCTGAATTCACATCCTATCCCCAATGTTTCTTGGCGTAAAGTTTGCACATTCTAACTATGGATTAATGAGTTTACCTCCTGCGTGTGAGTTCCGTCAATTGGCACCTCTAAATAAGTAGTAAGGTGCTACATCCAGAGATGGTTCTACCATTGTTCCTGATCTTGATTTAGAATTGGATTTACTAGTACTTGAATATTTTATGGTATCGTTTATATCTATCTTTCTTAATGGAATTACATTTAAAAATAAAATATATAAAGAAATTAAGTCTGCAAATCTATGTTTATCCGAGACCTCTCTGAATTTTTCCCAGACTGCAAAAAACTTTAAAAAAATTAGTCATAAACTCTTCATAAAACACTTTATATTCACAAAAACCCAAATATATCTGAAGAATAATATATAACTTTCACTTTATATTATATAAATACCTGGATTAGAATGGCGGCCCATCATGAATTAGGTACCTGTCTTCAGCCTGACGCTATAGAGTACCCTCAAATTACCAGAACTGAAGTTTAGCTCTAGATATAGTCCTAAAACTCCTCCACTGTAGGCAAAAAAAAACCCTTCATAATAAAGAAAATACATATAGTAATGTAAATCTTCTAATAAATGTAAGAATGAGAACCTTTATATACAAACTATTATATTTCAGCCAGAGTCCCCCACTCCAAAATGCTAGTTTAGTTAATTTTTCATTCCTTTATTTATATTATTATTGTTTGCCTTTTAGTTTCTCTATTTGTGTAGTTTCCTTTATGTTTCTTGTGTTTTGTAGGTGTTTCCCCAAGAGGCAGGGCCACCTGCTCATCACCCTGAATTGACTGCCATCACCGCTATAAAGGCAGGGAAAACGCACAGTCCCATACGGTTTATTGAATGCGCTTGTGGTGTGGTAAGTTTCTTTTGTGATTTCTTGTGTTTTATTCGACTCTCCATCCATTCTTTGAATTTGAAATTGGGACTTTTTTGCCTTGGATTGCATTTGCCTTTTTCAGCATATCATTTTGTGCCCTTGGTGCTTTTCAATGCTTAATAGAGCTCTGAAAACATATTTTTTTTATTTTATAAAGATTTGTTATTGTCCTTTTTGTTACTAGCCATGGTTTTTGATTGTATTTATCCCTTTAGTGGGCATTTTCAGTATTTATGAGACTTTCATTCTTTGGGAGTTCACGATGCAAACTGAGAAAATGAATGACCTGCCAATATAAGGAATTACCCATCAGCCTTAGTATGTAAATCCAGCCTGAAGACCCTCAAGTTCAGAAAGGTATTTTTCTCATTAGAGCTGCTTGTGCGTCTGTGAATACTGTATTATTGTCTGTCACTTTCTTTATCTAGACAGCTGTTGTAGGATTCATCGTCTCTGGACATGGATATTGATTTTTCAATTACCCGAGGACTAGGGCTCTCTCTGTTTTTTTTTCCTTTTTTTCTCTTAAGTTTTTATTTTCTGTGGCACATATTAACCATAGTTTTTATTTCCCTTTCTTGCATTGCCAACAGCTTAATCACCTTCAAAGAGATAGAATTAAGTGTCTCTTATCACCTAATTTAGATACTTCCATTGACTAAATCCTTGCTAAAATATTTTGGTTACTGCCATATTTTTAATAATTCAGTATTTTTCATCTCCAAATATATGTATTACAATGCAATAGTTATAATACTACGATAAAACAGACCTGAGAAATTTAACATGAATGATTAAAAAAACAGTCCAATCAAAAATACAGTCAATCCAGTAAGTTGCAAGAAAAAGTAAGGAATCGTTATTCTTAAACAACCTTTAAGACCCCATCCTAACCCAGCCTAGAGAGCTAGTTAATAGTGAAGAGCTCATAATTTTAATGATTCAACCAAAATATCATATTTTTATTTTCTTCACTACTCATTAAACAATGTTTGAAAATTTGAAAAAATATATCTCTAAAAAACTCTGATCTTTAACTTTTTTTGACTTAACTCCAACTTCACTCCTCATGTAAAAGTGAATACTAGTGACAGAGAGAAAAATGTATTAAACGTTAGTCAATTGTCTCCCTATGTAAAAGCTCCATAAACGGCTTATGAAAAAGCTAGACAGGCAGTAGAATGTATCCTTTTATATTAACTAAGGAACGGAGTCAGAAGATGCCCAGCACAGAGCAAGCACCAAGTTCATAAGGATATTTTGCTAGTCATTTGATAGACCTGGCAGCTCAGTGTTACTCTTAGGCTTCTGTTTCTCTCAGTGTGATACAAATTGGAACTGCCAGGAGTCAGTGTTCTGTAACACCCATGAGCATTTTTAATAAAACTCCTGATCACCTAAGTGACCTTTGAATATTGATTTAAATGACCATCTCCCACCATATCTCTTTGAGCTTGAACTGGAGAGGCTGTGAGAGTGTTAGTTCTCTGCCTGGGAGAAAAGTGGTCAAAAATGAAAAATATAGGATGTACACAGAGTGTCAAGTTATTTAGGGTGGCTAATTTACTCAGAAAGACAAAGAAAATTGTGATTTTTTTCTTACTCTGTGTTCAGTTTTCCTTTTATGTCCTGTTTGCATAAATGCATAACTTTTACATATTGAGTTCTGACATAATTTTTGTTCAGGTTTCCAGGCTGCAAAATAGTGCAGCCATAAATTATAGAGAAAGAGCACCATTAAAATACACATAAAAAGACTCTATATTGATGTGCCTTAGTTGACTGCCTGTACTGCAACAAAATGTAGATGCATAAAGTATATTTCAGTATAATATAACCCGGAGACAGTTTATTGTATGCAGCTTGTTAAATCTAATTTTGAAAAATAAATCATTTATATTATAAATCATAAAGTAGTAAAATACTCAACTGAATGCAGTGTTTACTTGAACTGGCCTTTGAATTACCAACTACTAGTACGCTCACATTAAGCAAAAATGCATTTATTTTAGTATATACTAGCATAATAGTCTTGTGTTGTCTGAGTTTAGCTTCAAGATTGTGAATCCTCACAGTTTAAAGAAACAAACTTTGAAGCCATTGGGCACACAAGAATAGAGCCAACAGAAATGGAAGACAATTGACTGAATGTACAAGTTTGTCAGTCAAAGTATGAAGTAGAATGCTTTCAGTTTGTAATGAAAGTTCACCCTGATAAGGTTCCAAATGAGAATGAAGATTTTTGGATGTTTGATGGTAAAGAATGTTCTGGCACAAGGAGAATTAAGTATGCCACAGGGGTCAATCAGAGGATTTTTTTTGTAGTTATCAGGACATAAACATCTTTTAAAAGGCTAACCATAAACAGAGACACATACCAGGCAAAAGACCAAACACCATAAACAAGCATTGTAATTTTCAAAGATGGAGCCAAAAATTGGTGTCAAAGTAACATTCTTAATCCTAATCTGTAATCCTTTCCCTAACTATTTTCACTTGTGATTTTTGAAATGAATTCAAAGATTTGGATGCATCAGAATATGTGTTACTTTTTAAACTGTCATGGAGTGATGAAGTCATACGCCATACTTATGGGATATTTCATGTTCTGGTATTGCCATAATTAATGTGGCTGCACCCATGAGAAAACAAAAGAAAATAGCATCATAAGAAACAAAACAGCAACAGTAAACATTGTAAAAAAATAATTGTCATAATTTAAAAATTGGCCATGTTCTTTTGACAATGTGCTGAAGTGGTTGAGTGGATGAAGAGACTGCATTTGAGGAAAATGACATAATTACAGATTTTCATGTGTAACTGCTACTTTAAATTGAATCTAATTTAGCCCTTTTGAATGATTTCATGCAATGCAACAGTCTTAGGGCTCTGGGCTCAAACTGTGGTCCAAGAAAGATTATACAGGTTTCCTATTGAGTATTCTCTGGTTACTCCTGTCTGCTATAATATCTCAAACACATGCAGGTTAGGTTGATCAGTCAGGTAGATGTTCTGCCTTGATGTAAAATATGGTAGGCCAAAGTGGCAACAAGGTGTAGGTCTAGGAGATTAAAGAGAAATTGCAACCAGAGACAAGCATGGGTCAAGGTCAAGAAGCCAGGAATTCCAAAAATTAAAAAACAAAGTCCAATATGCAAACCAACAATAAAAGTCTAAATTCATTATAAGAGTTAACTCTTAATAGGATTTAATCGCTAGCTACTGCATGCAACTTTAAGCACAATCCACTGTAAATCATGTCAGTCTTCTGACTCATATGACACGTTTTCTGGCCACCATGTAGTAGCAACAATAATAATTTACAAACATGTGGCACAAATGAACAATTAAATACAAAATGGTAGCCAGGAAACACAATATATAATAATACAATATAATCACAAAGCCAGAATGAAAAGCTGAAACAAGATTGGTTAAAAATCACAGATTGCAACATCAGGAAAAAGGTAGGAACCGACTCTTGAAGGAGGTTCCATTACCTGACATACACACACTCACACACACGCAGAGGCCGAGTGCGAGTTACCTGTTAACCTTGCAGTCAAATCATTGGCATGTGGGATGAAACATGGAAAGATGTTCATGCACATGGAACATGGACTGAGCAGAAATCTGAGCTGTGACCTGCAATGCCCGTCCAGAGATGGTTTCTTGGTTCCTACCTTGCACCCAGTGCTTTTATATGAGGGTCTGACTGCTCATTGCTCTCTAATAGAATGAGCAGGTTAGAAAAATGGTAAGATAGAGTTTGGCTCCATATTTTTTTTTAACATAACAGAACATGGCATATTCAGCCTGCAACAGAGACTTTCTGGAGCACACTATGGTAAACGTGTGTAGAGATTTTGATTCAGAAAACGAGAACTATATTTTGTTCATAGAAAAAAAAAGAAACAACTGTAGAAAGAGGAGATTTAAACATATAAAGTAAAATTAATCAGTCAGTCAGTCATTGTCCAAACCCGCTATATCCTAACACAGGGTCACGGGCGTCTGCTGGAGCCAATCCCAGCCAACACAGGGCGCAAGGCAGGAACAAATCCCAGGCAGGGCGCCAGCCCACTGCAGTAAAATCAATCAGTGGTGCCTATAATCAAGTTCAATTCAGTGAAACTTATTCATATTAGGTGCACATCCACCTAAGACTCAGCAGGCAACACAAACATAAAAAATAATGTTGAAATATAAATATAGAAACATCATTCTATATATAAAAAGAAATATACATGCATATGAGATATTTTTATCTGTTTTAACTACAGATTCCAACTGCTATAGGGCATCAGCCTCCATTGGCAATGTCTTTAATATTTTTTTTTTAACAAGCTGACCTGTAGGATCAACATATAACATTTTAGTGTTAATTTAGTTCTTCGGTATTTACGGGATATTCATGTCTGTATACTGTACAATATAGCTAAGACAAAACAGAAAAGGATAAAACACGTGTCTGTGTTTGTCTGTGTGAGGCAGGGATGAGCGGAGATGAGCAATACTGGTCCTGTTTTACAATTCCCTGGATAACAAGTACCCTAATGGACTATTACACCACAGGCAGATAGGATACAGTAGTCCAGCCTAAACAATAAAGAACATAGAGTTTTGGAAACTATGTTTTAGAAAATTTCAGGTACACTGGTGTTTGGAGCTTTTGTTTGAATGCATTAGGAGCTGACTTTTTTCATCACTTTATATTAAGCCTTGTTCTTGAAGATTATGTTTATTAAGCTAGTCCTCCAATGTTCTCTTCCTAGAAGCTCCCCAGACATATTTAAAAGAGCAATACATTCTGTGCCCATTTTTTCACAACCCCCATCACAACAACCCCCAAAAGTGCCATCAGTATGCACAGAAAGGCAGCCAAAACGCATACCTAGGCATCTTAGCCTACTCAGCATTATCCGTGTCTTTTCCTCCAACCTGGTGGTGAAGCCAGGACTGTCAGTTCAAAAAGATATTTCAGAGAGAAGGCAGATTGACAGATCTAAAAGTTGCACTGCCTCCTGTTTTAAAATTGAAAGATCATCTTAAAAATAAATATGTAAAATTGCACATATGCATACACACACCCTGCCAAATGCAGTATAACTGTATGGTTACTGTGTGTATTCAATAATCTATTTGCCTTTACCCTATATTAATGTTTTTCTGAGCTCCTTTAATATACTGTGACATAAAAATTAGTCAAATGCAATTCATGCAATATTGTTTAATTTTACTCTTCATTTAACATGAGTTTAAGCAAAATGATTATGATCCATGATAGAATTAATTTGAGCAAAATGTGTCGAATAGAATAATGTCCATATTTAAAAATGAGTTATGATGAGCAACATACTGAACACATTTTTAAATATGGAAACTTGAAAACTAATAGCTTAATCATATTTTGACAACATCTACATATTATATGCATTATTTATATGCAAGATGTAAAAAAATAACTGCACAGTCTATTATAACATGCTTTATAGTCATAGTTAACTGGTTAAAATGATCACATTTATCTTTTTTAGGACTTTTAGCTTTCAAATAAGGAACAGCTTGCAGAGTTGGAAAATTAAATATGTTAGATAATTTTGTAAAAAAGCAATGCTGCAAAATACAATCTTAGAACCCTGATTTAAAGAAAGAAAGAAAGAAAGAAAGAAAGAAAGAAAGAAAGAAAGAAAGAAAGAAAGAAAGAAAGAAAGAAAGGTCTTCCATGTATTCCATAAGCAAAATATCCAAGTAATGAGTGTATATTCTGTTTTATTCTCCATCCATAATAAAAGATGTTATACAGATTTGATAATGAATGCATGCATTTGCTAACAAATCTGCTTAATATATTATGTTAATGTTGAATAATATAATATAATATAATATAATATAATATAATATAATATAATATAATAGATTAAACAATCGCATTTTCTGAGCAGAATATATTATATGCAACACAATTTTATGTAAAATGTTTGCAATAACCCTTTCTAGTATTATGGCTTATTTGATTTTTTGCTTATTTCTTCCAAAAATATACATACCATTGGTGGCTACAGATAATCAATGTGAATAATTAAAGTAAAGTTACAGTTTAAATTACAGATATTTTTTGCATTGTTTTCATAGGCTTAGGTTACTATTGATTATATCTTCATAAATACATCATAATTGTAATTTGATGGCACTTTGGCTTATTTTTCTTTCCTTTTATTTTTAAATGCAAAGTCAACATCTTTCTGTTTCAGATGAATAGAGAATTTTTGCAAAAAAATGTCTTAGCTGGCATTTAAGGTCAGCTTTTGTTTTTTCTTGGTCGTTTTTTATTTTGGCATAAGAACCACTGACTTCATTTTTATGTACATAAGTATATTTTTCAAAGGCATCCTGCATTGCCTTAATTCGACGCAGTTGTCAGGCATTGCTCAAAAAAAATCAAGCCGTGGACTGAATAAGCACAGGGATTAGATTACCCTTCTACCTCAAGAGAGCACGACCTTTCTAGTTAAGGGTTAAGAAACACTGGCAAGGAAGCATGAGACTGACAAACATTTTATTGCGACTTTTTTTCTCCCAAGCCATACTTAAATAAAATTTATCTGTGCTCCATAAAATTGTTAGTGTTTTCAGTTTTATTTTTAAAAAGGTAATTTTTATGATAAGAAGCACAATGTACATCATGAACAGTATTATCAAAATTGTACTTATCATTTATCCCAAAATCATAGGAATGGCTTAAATCTAATGACTGTAAAGTGTAGCTCACTGATCTATACATGGAAATAAAAAAAAGACCTGAAGATCAGAGGTGTTATTTATTTGAATGTAATATATTGCATTACCCATAACAGTTTTCAAGATAAAAAACATCAGTTTGGCTTAGAATTTTCAATCAGGAGAACAGAATAAAAGCTGTTTACGTTTTTGTTTTATATTTTTGTACTTCTATGTATAGTGGTCAAATTTTTTTTCCTTGGTGCATTTTTGAAAAGAAATGTAGAAAGTGCAGAGTTAAAACAATATTTATTATTTTCATAGAAGACATCTATACTGTATATATGAGTTCTAAATTATTACCTTACCTTCTGAAAAATTCAGCACCTCTTTAGACTTAACTAAAGTCAAGGTCAGTGTTAGCACATGGGGATGACAGCCAAGTCTTTTTCATTTTTCATAAGTTGCTTAAAGGCATAAAACCTTTTTCTGGCTTTAGTATATACTAAATAAAATGCTGTCTATTTTTCATTTAACTCATTATGTCAAAATGTATATGTATATCAAGATACGAACATGTGCACCTTAAGGGTGTTGTGTGTTGCTGTTTGCGTGTGTGCTAATGGGGGGCGGGTAGACTTGGAAAGCTGACAAATTTAAATGATGTCACCTGCTTGTACATTTGTGCTTATGTGCCAAAACAAAGAATTTTGTCACATCTGGGGCATAAGATCGGTAACAAAGCAGAAGAAGTGTCACATATAATCACTGCAGTGACAAGACGGAGATAAAACAAGCACAGCAAATGAAAATGGTAAAAATTTCCAAGACTGTCCCTTCATAGTGAAATATATAAGAATGTCTTTTATGAATTATTACGTTCTGTTCTAGAGTTGCTACAGAAGTCCCTTTTGATGATCAAAAAAATAATGGGTAGGGCTATACTGTTGTTGATCCATTTCACTTCTCCATCTCTAACTTTAGATTTGTGTCTGCTGGCCTACAGTAAGGCATTATCCAAACTCCTTGATTAAGCTCATTAGTTTAGGAATTTCAATATGTGCCTGGTGCCCCAATATGGTACTTGTGGCAATTTGAAAACTGGAAGAAGAAATAAGAGTCAGAGCTCAATTTATTTCTCTGCAACACTAATAATTTTAGGGAAGGTACTGAACGCATCATTGAAGGACAAATAGGTCTGCTAGTTTATATGGGAACTCCTAGACCAGGATTTTGCTTTTTATAAGTGTAACCCTTGACTAGTTTAAAGACACTCTCAATTTATATTCAGTTCTTTATGGGCATGTTTATAACAGTGTATTTTGTTAATCTTGACCTGATATCGTTGCATTAAAGTGGTTACTAAATAAATAAGCAAGCGGCCAGGGTGTGCCTTTTCTATAATGCACTGTTCACCCAAACACCTCTATCCATCCATTATCAAACCAATTTAATTCATATGTATGGTTATGGGCGGAGGGTTGGCACCCTGCCCGGGATTGGTTCCTGCCTTGTGCCCTGAGTTGGCTGGGATTGGCTCCAGCAGACCCCCGTGACCCTGTGTTCGGATTCAGCGGGTTAGAAAATGGATGGATGGATGGTTATGGGCTGCGGTGGACTGGCGCCCTGCCCGGGGTTTGTTTCCTGCCTTGCGCCATGTGTTGGCTGAGATTGGCTCCAGCAGACCCCCGTGACCCTGTGGTTAGGATATAGTGGGTTGGATAATGGATGGATGGATGGTTATGGGCATCAAATAGATACTAAATAATAAAAAGTAGCTTAGTCAATATTCAAGAAGTTTCATTAACTTTATTAATCAGAATATCTGAAAATGTGATGACAGTCATGAAATGTGGTAGATGCAATGTTACCTGGAAGGAGAGAGCAGAGTATTGGATAGTATCTAAGAAAACAAGACAGCATTTGGCCATTTAACTGCTCTACTTTTAATAAAGACAGCAAGGAGCCGAGGAGAGGCAACATCAGGAAAGCAAATACAGTGAATGGGTTAATGGCAAAGAGTCCAGCCTATCCAAAAGCTAGAGGCTGTCCAATATGGTAAGCTTTATACACTTGAATTTGTAATATGCTAGGGTCCATGAAATAAATTACGATTCTGTAGTCAGAAATCTGCCTCATGTGACTATGTACCGTGTACTGAACGTAAAAAGACAACCACCCACGAATGTACAAGCACAATTTTAATGAGGAATCTCTTTGTTTGCAGGGGAATGATCAATTGCCCTCACATACTGTATGAGCACTGAGGAAAATGTTATTTACAGTACATCACTGCATCACATCAACATCTTAGTATGTGTCTTGTTTGGTGTGTATATTTATTTATTTATTTATTTATTTATTTATATGTGTATGCAATACACATATGCATGTGTGTATTTCTGTGCTGCAATGAATGGCTAACTGATACAAACAAATGATAGACACATGACATAATATTTATGCTAAAAGAACAGTGTAACCATCCATCCATTTTGTGAAAATGTTTACACACTACTGGGTCACATAGAGTCAGACCCACAGCAAGAACAAACCTTAAATAGGGTGCCCGTCCATTGCATGGCAAACTCACACACACATAATGCCAGTTTAGCATTACCAACCTTAAAATACAGGTTTTTGGGATACCAGTGTAATCCGAAGTAATTGCAGTTTCAGGGGGACACGTGTAAACTTAAATTGAGATGGTGACCAGAATGGCATTTATTCTTAGGCCTCTGGTGTTGTAATTCTGTGATGATGGTTTCAGTTTACATCAGATTGTCCTTTAGTGCTCACTTGTACCCGAAAAGATAATCTTAAATGGTGTCATAAGGTCTTAGAGCTAGAGTGGCCTAGATGCTCTCTATAAGAAAAAAAAAAAAACAAAACACTATCATCATCCTCTCTGTAACTCAATTAAGCCCAAAAACATTTATATTACTCTAGTGTCTGCATGTTTTTTTCTGTGGGTGCTCTGATGTTCCTCCCATATCCTAAAGGCAATTCCAAATTTGCCTGGGTGAGAGTGCGACTGAGGGAGTGTGCATGAGTGTGCAATGCCACGGGCTGGTGTCCCGTATAACATTGACTCCTGCCTTGCACCTGATGCAAGCCAGAATAGGCACCTGCCCTGCTGAATACTAAAATGAAAATGTTGCTATTTAATCAGAAAAAAAATTGATAGAGCTATATCAATTTGTGTTATTTATGTTTTCATGGAAAATAAAAGCAATTATTCGGCAAAAATTTAATTGCTTATGTGTATTATATAATGTAATTTAAAGTGACTGTTGCCCTGGGTTAGTTCTTGCCTTGTGTATGTTGTTTGTGGATTAGGCCTTGCTTACTGTTTTAAGAATTATATACAATGCTAATTAAAATGATACATTTATTATTATTGGGTACATGAACTTGAAAATAATCCAACTCTGGTTTTACCTCATATAAATGGACCAGCTACCGGTAGTACTATCAAGTAGGAAAACATTAGCACTCAACATTATCACTGCAACTTTCTTTTACTGTGCATAGAGTATGTGCCCACATGTACGACAGACAATAGAAATGCAGCTCTGCCTTTCAGACATTAATTGCAACTAATATAGTTCAAAAATTCAGGAAGAACATTTCCACTAGATTCATTTTCCTAAGAGAGGCTGAGTGAAAACGAGAGAGAAAAGATTGGCATGCAGATAATTTTTCAACAATATAAATGTATTTAAAGTTAAAACACGAACACATGAGTTCTGAAATGGATCCTTATTATATGAGAAGCAGCAAGGTACACCAGGCAAGAAATAACTCTCTGAGGGAGAAATTACATGCAATGAGGGACAACAGGATAGAGTTCCTATTTTGGGGAGTCTTGCGAGCAAAGCCAGAGGTTTGGCAGTTTTAGCAGGTCCTTTCAAGACAATGCATGTACAACCAAGAGCATTATTCTTCACAGAGGACCCCAGGGGCCCCAGAAATCATCTGTATGCTCACAGTTATTCTGTTCTCTCAAATTCATGACAGATCTTCTTTATTAATTTTAATTTGTCATCAATAACCTGACAGGCTCTCTTTCAGCAAGAAATACTGTATTAACCGTCTCACTCTTTGTGGCAGCTTTTATAAAATGTGATAATGATTAGTAGTAATGAGGTCAAACAGAAAAATGCGACTATAAGTTGCTACCAGTGAAATGCTGAACACAAGAGGATTTATTGTGTTTTCTAGCTGAAATGTAATTTAAAGAATATGGTATTACTGGCTGCTTTGTTAGCTCATACAGTTATCTAGATCATTTACAAATTCCTTGTTAATTTGTTATTTGCTTTTGGCAGATACTGCTACATATTTTTGTTTTCATATAAATATAGTTAAAGAAAATTGTTCATTATTATATCAACTGAAATACAAACAGTGATGTGGACAAAGGAATATGGCAGGCACAGAGACCATTTAAAGAAGTATAATCATTTTAATCTCTACCATGGCTGCATGCTAAAATAACATCAGTTACTAGCACACTGAATTGCAACCATCATGAAATACCAAACAGCGCTTTTACAACTAATAATTCAACAGATTATTTATGTACTCCAGTGTTTTGGCATACAACACAATACTGTAAGCTGAATAACTTCTCAATCAACCTTTATTTGATATAGTAGCTTTATAATGGGTGGTGTTTACATCAGTGGAAGGATGCAAGAAAATTTCCAAGTCACTGAGCAGTCCCTTAGAGTCCAGTTAAATCAATCATTAAGAAATGGAAAGAGTATGGCACAGCTGTAAATCTGCCTAGAGCAGGCCATCCAAAAAAATAGAGGTCATGTAAGAGAAAAACTAGTGAGGGAGGTCACCAAGAGACCTATGAGAACTATGAAGAAGTCATAAGGTACAGTGGCCCAGACTGGTGAGACTGTGCAAACAGCTGTTGACCAGGTGCTTCACCAGTCACAGCTTTATAATGAGAGTGGCAAAGAGAAAGTCACTTTAAAAAAATGCATATTACATCTCGGATAGAGTTTGCCAGAAGACACATTGGAGAATGTGAAATCAACTGAAACAAGGTTTTTCAGTCTGATGAAAGTAAAATTGACCTTTGTAGCCACTGGACTAAATGCCATTATCAAAAACACAGCAACCTCACTGTGAAACATGGTGGTGGCAGTATCATACCAGATGTCCTTAGAAGGTGGGGTCGGTAAGGGTGAAATGAATGCAGAAAAATATTTGGAAATCCTGGAGAAAAATCTGATGCAATCTGCAAGAAACCAATGCCTTGGGAGAAGATTTATTTTCCAGCAAGACAACAACCCCAAGCATAAAGTCAAAGCTCATCATGAAGGGGTTAAGAACATCAATGTTAATGTTCTGGAGTTGTAGAGAGTCCAGATCTCAATGCAATAGAGAATTTGTGGCTTGACTTGAAGAAGGCTGTTCAGTCATGATCCCCATGCAACCTGACAGACTTTGAGAAGCTGTGAAAAAAAGAAAAGGGTCCGTATTTGCAAATCTGAGAGAAAGAGACCTGTTCAAACAGACCCCAAGACTGTCATGGCTGCCAAAAATGAATGCTGATTTGAAATGGGTGAATACTTATGCTATCAAGCATTTAATGTTTTATATTTGTAATTAATACAGATTACTTTGGAGAGATGTTTTCACTTTGACATTAAATAGTCTTTGTCTTTTGATTAATTTAAAAATAAAACAAATTAAATCCGTTGTGAATCAATTTTCATCTATCCATCCATTATCTAACCCGCTGAATCCGAACACAGGGTCACGGGGCTCCGCTGGAGCCAAACCCAGCCAACAAGGCAGGAACCAATCCCGGGCAGGGTGCCAACCCACCGCAGGACACACACCAACACACCAAGCACACACTAGGGCCAATTTAGAATCGCCAATCCACCTAACCTGCATGTCTTTGGACTGTGGGAGGAAACCGGAGCGCCCAGAGGAAACCCATGCAGACACGGGGAGAACATGCAAACTCCACGCAGGGAGAACCCGGGAAGCGAACCCAGGTCCCCAGGTCTCCCAACTGCGAGGCAGCAGCGCTACCCACTGCGCCGCCCCTGATTCAATTTTGTATAATAATAAAATGCAAAAACTTCCAAGGGGGTGAATAGGCATTGTAGCTTCCTCTGTCGCTAATAAGAAAAGGGTGTGACATCTGAGAAAGAGATCTAATACATAGATGTCCAAAAGCTGTGTGCTGGTATTTTTTATAGGTGGGTAACAATAACAACGGCAATGGTCATAGAGATTGTAAACAAAATGTCACTGCTACATCAGTTGGCATTGACTACCCAGCACAAAATAGCATAGTCAGAATAATGAAAAAATAATGTAAAATTACAAGAACAAACTGTGCAACAATGTAGAAAAAAGTCTAAAATTGAGATAAGAGGATCCAAGCCAAATCTAACTAGTATATATGTGGAGACAGAATGTCTAGCTTGTATCAGCATGGGTTTTCAATAGATATTTTAAATTCTTCTCGTATGCTACAGATAGGCAGGTTTGGTAAATTGTCCTTTTATGAATGAATGGAGGTTAAAAGTTGGTTTCTGTCTAGCCCAAGATGCTCTACATAGCTACTGTAGAATTGGTGGTATGTTAATATTATTCAAATCTCTACAATCAATTAACTTTAAGCCTGTTCCCTTTTCCCAGCTATTTTCCTCTGTTCTAGAAGCTTGATGGGTGGCTTTCTGAAGTCTCTAGTCCTGGGCTTGGAATGAACATTCAAGGCATCAATTATTGCAGACAGCAAAACCAGTGATGATATTACACCTTCTTTCACACTCTTATTTCTTTTATATCTAAACTGCTTGAAATAAGAGTATGCCCCTCCACCCCACCCCACCCTCCCAACCCCCAGTCTATTGGCAGCAATATGAATTGAAACACTTTATTAGAATGATCCAAGAAGCAGCAATGACCCAGAGGCAAGACAGAGCAATTAAGCAGACTTTATTATCTGGAAACCTGTAACGTGCTTTCGCCATATTGGTTGAACCCTAAGTTGAGCTTTTGGAGACTGTGTCTCTTTTAATTGGGGCTTTTCAGAATTTTAGAGCTCCCACCTCAAATTTTTTTCCATATTGTGTGACAAAAAAACAAAATAGGAAAGCTAGCTAAGGAGGCATGTCAATAGGTTCTTTTGCATTCCCCACAATAAAGGTCCTACAAGTTTAGCTGTTGGTCTGAATAGGCAGCATACAACAAAAATGTTGATGCTCAGACTATAAAATAATGGAAGCACTCAATGTTTTTGCTTCCTTCTTTTGTAAAAATAGGTTGTACCAGTGGAAATGCATGATTTAATGTACAGAGTTCATAGGAAATCCAAAATGTTTGTAAAGTCTATAAGATAGGTATTGTGATTCTGGCACCACAAAATAACAAAAACACGTAAGACATCCAGAAAACACCTAAAAAAACAGGCCAGACACCTGACTGGCCAGCCCCAGTATAGGCCTCAGCTAGCCAATCCTTACTCTAGGCAACTGAAAGGCTTTGGGCCAGAGTAGGCCCTAAAATGGAGAAGACTTTTAAAGTAAAAGTAATTGCAAACTGTATCAAAAACCTCCAGGCATGCTCCTCCAGGGGTAGCATCATATAAATTCCAGTTGAAAGTAAAGACAACTCCACAAAAATCTTTATAAAATTGAAGATTTATCACACAAATGTGAAAAATATAACAAAATGCTCAAAAGGTCAACAAGGCAATTCAATAGCAAACTAATACCAATAAAAATACTAAATCAAAATCTAAAGACACAAGCAAAAAGAGTCAGAAAAAACAGAGAATCAGATATACCACAATCCATCGAAGCATATTCAATGAACAACAACAACAACAGCATTTATTTATATAGCACATTTTCATACAAATAATGTTGCTGAAAATGCTTTACATGATGAAGAAAGAGAAAAAAAGACAAAATAAGAATTAAAATAAGAGAACACTAATTAACATAGAATAAAAGTAAGGTCCGATGGCCAGGGAGGACAGAAAAAACAAAAAAAAAACTCCAGACAGCTAGAGAAAAAATAAAATCTGCAGGGGTTCCAGGCCATGAGATCGCCCAGCCCCCTCTGGACATTCTACCTAACATACAGTAAATGACCTCAATCAGTCCTCATTGTATTCAGGGTTCTCATGGAAGGACTTGATGATGACAGTCACGTGGACTTCTGGTCTTTAATCCATCAATGGATTAGGTGGTGGTGGCGCAGATCGCCACCACAGAAAACAGGAAAAAGAACAGAAGAGAAAGTAGGGGTTAGTACAGATTTTGGAGCCACTATTTATTTTGGAATAATAATGATAATTAATTGAATATACAGAGCATCAGGAATGAACTAAGATGAAGCTATGAGAAAGCCATGTTAAAGTAATGTGTTTTCAGCAGTGTTTTAAAGTGCTCCACTGTATTAGCCTGATGAATTCCTATTGGCAGGCTATTCCAGATTTTAGGTGCATAACAGCAGAAGGCCGCCTCACCACTTCTTTTAAGTTTAGCTCTTGGAATTCTAAGCAGACACTCATTTGAAGATCTAAGGTTACGATTTAGAGTGTAAGGTGTCGGACATTCCGAAATATAAGATGGAGTGAGATTATTTAAGGCTTTGTAAACCATAAGCAAAGGACTGCATTACCCATCAGCCTTTACATGGCTGCGGGCAGTCCCTCAATTGTGATGAACAGGTGGCCCCGAATCTTGGGGAACTACCACAAAATACAAGGAACATAAAGACATTTAAAGAAATAATTCATCAATATTTTTAAATGTAACACAAACTCTAATATATTAAACTATATCAACTAAATGATAAATGAACAGAAAAATATTAATAGAAATAGCCATACTTAATAATTCAAACTATAAAATAAACAAAAGAGACAAAAAATATAAGACAGGGAAGGAACACTAGCCAAAACACATCAAGTATAATTAATTTAAAAATTAACTATAGAGACAAAGATATAAATATGTTTAAATTGATATAAAAATAATCTACTTTACAAGTTATTAGCAATGAATTTAGTCAAGGAACTTGTGTGTCATGATCATGAAGAACAATACAATAAAAATCCATACTTCCACCCTCTTTCTAAAATCATATTTCCCTTAGTCTGCATTTTTCTTAACCTATTTATTCCAATTCAGAGTCAAGAGAAATCATGAGCATATACTAGCACAATATAGTGCAAAGTATGAAACTACAGAGCACTACAATAAAAATAATTTAAAAAATATTGTAGCATTCTTGCTGGGCTGAAGCCTGGCAGCTGAGGGACTGGTGAGTCTAGTAAATATTATTTAGTTAGGTGTCATTTGGAAACAAAGACTCATCAAAACATATCAGAATCATCCTATGTTACAATGAATTAAAAGCTTTTTACCCTCATTATAAATTATCAAGCATTTGGTAGGCTTTTAACAATCGCATTGAAATGAGTAAGTATGGATAGGATATTGTCTTTGTTTTTGGACTTTTTTTTTCTAGTTTTCTTTCTTTGCATTCTCCTTTACACAATGGCAAGATAGATTTTACATACCAGCTGCCTTTGAGCCAGTGATGGGTGCAATGTTTGTGATTGTACATCAAGCTTAACTTGTCTTTGGCACTTATGTGTGCTGTTGCTTAAGCAGGTTGTCCCAGACACTGCTTTCATCTGACGTGTAAGGTCTACAATCAAACAGAGAACCATGGCGAATTTACATTTACAGTTAGGCAAAGTGAGTGCTGTCACCCGTGTATTTGTCACCAACCTGCCGATTCAAGCCTCTAATCTGCCATCTGGATGGATGTTACAAAGTTGGAAAGCATGTGGAAAGCATTTCACTGTAACTACCTGCTGTCAGCTAGCATTTTAAGAAGTCTGTGATTTTCTTTTAGCTTGACTTGAAAAACAAGCCAGCCTGAACGATAAAAAGATACATCAGCAGGTTCCTGCTTTGCAGGCTTGTCACTGATCTGAAATGCAGGAATGGCATTTGTCTGTGTTCAACCTTCATTTAAGAGTAATACTTAGTACAGATGTACCTGTTGTATAAACAAACATGATTTTGCCAGTAGCGAAATACGTAAGTGCTATTTGATTTTGCTCTTTATATATTTAATAGGTAGCACACGTGAATGTATGAAAGTGGAAGGTTTAAAATTTTAAAGATTTCTACATAAAAAAGGTTTCTTCTCTAACATAACAATGCATCCCAGAGTATATGGCTTCTTCTTTTGATAGATGTGTTCCATTTAAAACAGCTCACAACTGGCTCACATATAATCAATAGGAAGAAGATAGTTTATACAGAAGCACTAAGTGCTAACACACTGCAACGCGGTTGTATCCTATCTCCGTCCCATTGTTAACATTTCCAATTAAACAGCTTCATTCTCTGAAGTGGCTCCACTTGTCTCCTCAGTCGGCAACTAAATAAATATGCTGGCACTCCAACACACAGCACAATCTTTATTCTAATTCCACACAATCTCGGAGTTGCAGTACATATTAATTATTGTGGGCTCATAATTAAGATCAGGTGAACCTTGCATTTTTAGGTCATATCGGAAAACCAAAAGACTGACAAACTGCCAAATGTTTTCATGCAAATGAGTACTGAGATATTGTGCATGGCTGTACACTTCATTTAGTGGCAGGGAAGATTAAACACAGCCAAATAAATGTCTTTATTATTTGCTGAATGCCTACATTTCCAATCAACACTGGTATGCTTTAGGAGTTCAAGATTGCTTCTACATTTGGTGTGCACATAAATAAAATAAAACAAAAGGCAAAGCTGGAAATACATAGCTGACCGTGCCATCAATTTGGCTATAACTTACCAGAATCATTCAGTGTGCTGTTGTGACTGAGCATATGGCGTTGATTGGGCTACAACAATCTGATGTCACATGACTACAGGGTGATTGATCTCCTTACAGGATAGTTTGCTTGACTGCCAAATGGTTTTGCTTAAAATTTTGGCATGTCATTTATCACTTTCTCTCATCCATTCTAACCAACAACCGTATATCTTTCATTCAAAAGGTTCTGGTTTCTCTTTCCTGTCATCTCTCCACATACAAAAGGTCTGTGGTTGTATCTACCAAATGAGTAGGGGTGGTGATGCGTTCTGGGAATACATTTCCACTAATATAATAAACTGATAAAAACAAAAAAAGCTGATTTTGTGAGAAATAATAAATATCCTTGAGAAGTCCAAACAATTCTTTGTTTGGATGCATAAGTAATGACCTTTAGATCTAGAAATATTGCTGTATGCGGAGAAACTATGAGGGATGGATCCTTGTTGGGACATCTTCTTTGTGGAGTATGATTTGGTATTTAATTATGTGACTTCTCTTCAATCCCTCCAGATCCTAGCCCCTAAAGAAGTCTCATTAGATTGACATGATTAACAAATCTGGACTATGTTTTTGTGAAACCAGAAGAAAAATGGCCCGCTCAGTATGCATTCCTAGCTTCATTCCTTTGCAGTTTGACTTCCCACAACTCCAAACAAAATTAAGCAGCAAGTTCTTCTTAAACATTTTGATGGTTCTTGTCAACTATACATTTATGAAATTCATCTTTGTATTTTCATGATCTGTCTGTATTATAAGTTAAAAGAGCAGAGGCAGCCTTAGGGGTGTGCGGAGCATAGGGCTGACCAATCCTATGCGGGGCCGGTTACGTCAAACACTGTTACTGGTATGTGTGGACTGTATAAGCTTGTGTGCAAATTTAATAAAAATAATGTTAACATACACAGGATTTTCTCATTACAGTATTGAGCTAAATTTTTGCAAGATAACATGCGGACTATATCAAAATATTATAATATAACCTATTAAAAAAGTGCAATTCATAATTCATGACAATACCACAACAGTACGAAATGCAATGCAGTCTCATGCGGAAATTAGCAGAAAATTATGTAGGGTGTCATAGTCATAACTCATGTTGATGTCATGTCAGCCGGTTATCATTTGCGATACATGTTTTTGTGCATTAATATTCAGACATGTTTATGGCCTACAAATACAATGTGAGTTTCAGTGTTTCGACAGGAAGTGTGAAATTAACGTAGAGGTATCATCATGAAATCTTTTACCAGTTTCCAGGTTCAGAGACGAAGATCCACTTTTCTTGCCTTCCGATTGAAAAAGTCGTTGATGACATGTTCATAGTCTAATATGGATGCAATGTCTTTTTCTATATATTGGAGAAGCCAACCTAGTGACTAATGGGCTATACCTATTTTAGGAAGGGATTTTACTGGCGACACTTTTCGGGAGATGAAGGTGGACTATGGAATGTTTTCAAAGACATACATGTACGGAATTTGACCTTGAAGAGGATTTTAAAAGGGTTCCTCTTAGAAGCATCTCAAATATATATATGTATATATACTGGAGAATATAACTTGACAAATCAGCTCGAATGGGACACGCGAACCTCAAAAGCGGGGCCCCCTTAGGATTGAGGCCTGGGGTGGTCACCCCACTTGCCACCCCCAAACGCCGCTCTTGTAAAGGAGTTCATGTAGATATTTTTTAAACCAATTTAGAGCCAAAACATTGCCATGTGAGCTCCTGGAAGACTAAGGGTTTGTAGTGATTAGCATGAATATTTCTACCTTTTTAAAAGAACCTTCTAGTTCCTATAGGTGGAACTTAATTACATACGTCTGCCTAATAACAAGTTTCTTCCCAATTTGCCTTATGATAAGCATTTTTCTGGGAGTGGAATCATAAAGGTGCAGGCAGCTGTCATTGCAAATGATCTGCTGATGGATCTCAACTCTGAATAGCATCTCTTGTCTTATTCACTGCAGTAGGTTGAAATTACTTTCTTGTTCCACGTTTTTTCTAGTCTCATAGTATGGAACATTATCCTAATGAAAATTGCAAATTGGTAGATGGAAACATTGCTGCTGTGAAGGGATTTACACCTTTACATCACTAGCACTAGCCTGTATTGCTAACACCTATTAGACATATTCATGTCTAACCTAATTCAGTTCACACAAGCAGTCACCTTGTCATAAACCATCACCACTCAGGATATGAGAATTTGAGTCCTCATCCTGCAAGGAGAGTTGTCTTATCCAGTCAATCCAAAGAACATCTGCTTCAGCTCATACGACTAATCAGGCTAATGTCTGTGAAGATTCCATTTTTCTCCAGCAGGCTTGTTCCATCTGAGCTCTGCTACCTATAAACTCATCAGGTTCTCACTATATGCTTCTTTTGATGTAAATCAGCTGGTACCAAAATGGATTAGATCAGAAGATGTTTCTCCAGTACTGAAGCATCCTGTAAGTTCTTCAGCGGTATCTTCAAGAGTGGAACTTGTTAGCTGCCATAATCTGTGAAAAATTGTGCATTCTGCTATAAAAATAATAATAATAATAATAATAATAATAATAATAATATATTTGTGTTTATATAGTGCCTTTCCCATGCTCAAGGCACTTCACAGAGTCTCATAAAGTAACAGCAGGTATATGTAACATTGGATACAGATGTTTCCTGAACAGATCATTAAAACAGATGGGTACAGAATATACAAAGGAATTAAATAGAATAAAAGACAATAAACCAGAGTAAAATACTAAACTCAATACTAAAAGAAAGCATGGCAAATAATATCATCTGTGATATAACACACACAAATTATACTGAGCATCTAGACAGTGAGGAGGACTGAAAGAGGAGGCAGAATGTCAGGTTAAGTTAAAAGCCTTCCTGAACAGATGAGTTTTAAGTTGTTTTTTAAAAGAATGAATGGAGTCAGCTGTGTCTCTTTTAGCATCGCTGTTGTACTCAGTTGTATTCCATCTATTAAAATGCTCAAGTATCAGCTTCCCATTTAATCAATGACTTGCTGTTGACTTCATGAGCAGGCTGTTTGCTGTTCTTTTTTTGAGTGCTGGCCCATTCTTGGTGCACATGAAATGCCTAAACAGGGTGGCTGCTCCTGATACACGCTTGCCATTAGTGCCTTCTTCAAATCCATTTACATCTTTACTCTTACTCATTCTCCTTCTGAACTACTTACAAATTATCTGTTGTGTACCTGCTTAAAGGTATTGCATGTAAATATGATGATGTCACTGATTGATTATTCAATTTCAGGTCTAGAATACCTGCACCTATTAAAGTGGTCACTAAGTCTATGTCATATTTTTGTTTTAAATTGTGCTTTTTTTTTAATAAATATTTAAATGAATTCTATTTTCTTATTTTGTATGGATGCTTGTGAAACTGTATTGATCAGTAAAGTTCCTTAAATGCTTATTGTATCAGCATAACATAACATTCTGAAACCCACTTAATTCAATTCAGGGTCACGGGGTGTCAGCACCAACCCATGTACTATTGAGAACAGGCAGATTCAGCCATTAATTTCCAGTAAACTGAAGTTGTCTATAAGCAGTTTTGAAAAATTGTTATACTAATTGTTTTTTGCCTTATACAGTAGTAGTAATAGTAGTAGAAGTATTAGTAGTAGTAGTACTGTCAGATGTACAGAGTTAAATGAAATTATTATTTGCATGTCAGACCAACATGCAAAGTATCATCACTCTCCAGTGCCATGGTAAACAAGAAATATTAAAACACATTACTTTCTTTATTTTGAACAGAAAACATTGATATCAGCCTACCTGATTTTCTTTTTATCTCCATTCATTTATTCTCTCAGTTCCTAAAAACTTATGGAAAATAAATTAAACAAATTAGTAATAATATACAATAATGTTGCAATAAGTTTAATATAATCAGATAATACAATGAAACAGTGGTTAGTGTAAATGCCTCTCGGTTATAGAGTTCCTTTTTCACACCGTGTCCTGTGTGCTGTCCGTGTCGAGAGTGAATTTTCTCCAATTGTCTGTGTGGAGTTGTTCTCTAATTATTTCAGTTTTATCCTGCCTCTTAAATAAAAGCACGTTAGGTTAACCGGAGACACTAAATCAGCCTGATGTCGGTGAGCATGTCCCATGATGGGGCGATGTGCCATCTAGAGTTGGTCACCATCTTGTGCTAAATGCTTCTTGTGTTGGCTAAGTAGGCTCCATTTTACATGAAGGTTAAAATCATTTCTTTAAATTTTATCTTAAAAAAATGACCAAATACAGCATAATAGGTTGGAAAACTAAAATATATGAATTCAACATTTATATAAAAGAATTACAGAGATTATAGTAAGATAATCTTTGCATATGTTTATACGTTTTAAAGTAAACAAAAAGCACTAAAAAGCACAAAATACTACTAGAGAAAGTACAGTATTTAATACAGCATTTTCTAGATTTTATGCATTTAAAACTTTAAAAAGACAAAATGGGACTGTGTTGTCTACTTTTTTTAATAAAGGCACTATGCAGCTACAATGGAGTTTAACTACTACTACAAATTAATTTTTCATTTAAACAAAAGTGCAATTTACAGTAGGAGTACAATTGCTGTACATGTTTATGTCCAGCCTTTCAAAAATAAAGACAAAAAAGGCAAAATTGTGTGGTCTGATGCAGAAATATGCCAATGCTAATCATTTCAGTGATCATGACTACATACGCAGCAGTACAGTATTGCACTTTCTAGTCAATCGATTTCAACCCATTTAAAGTGCCAGGTTTTTGTGAAGGTCTTGGTCTTCTGGCTACACACAGTAATACCATTCATTGCAACAGGATAATCCTCACCCTGCAGGATTTCCTACAGCTACAAAGTATCAACATTCAGACTCCTGCTTTCATTTCCACCTAATTTGAGCACCAAAGGCAACAGCTGACAAAGAAGCTGAAATTATGTATAAGAAACTTTTAAAGCATCAGACCAGACTGATTTTGGTTTTAATTGGAATGAAGTAATAGGAGCATTTTATAAGCATTTACATATTAATTTCTTTAAGAAGACAGTGGTGTGGTGGTGTGATTTGATAGATAGATAGATAGATAGATAGATAGATAGATAGATAGATAGATAGATAGATAGATAGATAGATAGATAGATAGATAGATAGATAGATAGATAGATAGATAGATAGATAGATAGATAGACCCTGTAATAAAGGAAGAATAACCTATAGTTTATCATTCATTTATCTGAAGTCATTCTGAATAATATCACAAGATTGTAATGTAATCATATAGATAGATAGATAGATAGATAGATAGATAGATAGATAGATAGATAGATAGATAGATAGATAGATAGATAGATGAGGATGTGTATCATTGTTTATTTACAAAAGAGAAATGGCTTGAACTCTGTAATTAAAGTTTTAAGATTTTTTGTGAAGTCTTGTACTTAACTTTCTTTATCATTATAAATTTCAAGTACACACAGACATTTATTAATCATTGACTTCATACATATACTGTATGTACATAAATATATATTACAAATATATTTGCATATTTAAAACTAATAAAATAGTTTCATTATTTAATGTACCTTTTGTTGATTTTTTAAATGTTCCATTGTCTGTTATGTTTTTCCATGTTATAAAGTAAGGATAAGGAGAGAAACAAGATAATATAAATACCAAAAACATAATAATTATGGTATAGTATATGGTACTCGTATTTATGTTGTTTATCTTATATTGTTTCCCTGCTTATCCTGTTAGTTTAAACTTTATTAATTACAAGCAGGCCCTGAATTTTGTATTTTGTCAGTGTTGAGTCCATATTATCCCATGTCAACATAAATTTCCTCTGGGTGCTTTGCCTTTCTGTGCGTGTTACACCTTTTTTTGATTCAAACTGTCCTGGTGTGAATGGATGTTGGAGTGTGCATGAGAGTGCTCCAGTGATCTCAGGATAGGTTCCAGTACCTTGCTGACCTTTGGCTGACCTTTGGAATTTGGAATATGTGGATGAAGAAAATGTATGGATGGATGAATGAAAAATATTAAGGCTAAATGTCAACAGTATACATATAAATATATATATATATATATATATATATATATATATATATATATATATATATATATATTTATATATATATAGCCAATTGCGGCACTATAAAAAAAAAAAAATTGTATTGTATTGTAATTGTGTGTATGTATATATATATATATATATATATATATATATTTATATATATATTTTGTGGCAGGCGGCCGGCATCCATACCAAGCCGGGACGCCCTGCACACTATATTCAGGGGGAGCAGCCTAGGACACTGCAATACCTCCCCCTGGACGCTAGATGGCCGCCCCCCTGGGCTGGAGCAGTACCTCGGGTTCCCGCAGGGCTCCCTGGGAATTGGAGTTGGGTGCAGCCCTGTTGGGTCCCACAGGCATCGCCAGGGGGTGCTGTGTTTGGGACTCCTGAGCCCGTATGGGCAATATATATGTCACACCTGGAAGCACCTGGAGCACTTCCGGGTGAACTATAAAAGGAGACAGCAACCACCACTCAGGGCCAGAGTCGGGTGGAAAGAGGACGAGGTTGCCTGGGAGGAGTGGTGGTGCCTGAAGAAGGGTTTTTGGTTACTGTGAGTGTTTTTTAGACTGTGTATTGCCTGTGAGGTTCACGGGGAAGACGTGCCCCACAGGTGAAGAACAATAAAAAGTCTTTGTGCTTTTACACATGCCTCAGTGTGAATCTGTGCCGGGTCAGGCGCCTATATAGCGCCTCAATTCACAATATATATATATATATATATATATCTCAATTAGTCAGCCAACCAATCAATGAACCTTATGTATTAGAGCATGTTAATTACTGATACCTCCCCTTCTAGAGTAGCTACATTTATTGTAAATATAATACATGCTTACTTGTAGTCTCTATCTACTAATATTATCAGGTAAACACTGTGCTCATGTATGTAGTTGTGGATTGATTGACTGATTAATGTATTAACTTTGCTTCCTATTCCTCAATGGTGTTCTCTAAATCAGCTAAGCTAGTGCATGTGGCAGCCATACAAGGGCTTGCATTTACATACACTATTGCTATTCAATGAGGTTAGAGGCTATTTGTCATAGTTAAACTAAATATTTGCTGTGTTTTCTGTGTATTGCCTTTTCCCTGCCAGTAGAGCCACACCAGATGACACTGTGCACAGAGACTCTTTGGGAATATGCATCAAAGTCTAGTTCATAATTTATGTAATGACATTTACTTGGACACTGATTAGCTACCTTATCAACCCTGTAATAAAGGAAGCATAACCTCTAGTTTATCATTCATTTATCTGAAGTCATTTTGAATAATATCACAAGATTGTAATGTAATCATTATGCGGTACAGCATGCGCGGGCCAGTATGCTACACAGGCAGTGTCAGAAGCCTGTCATAGTTCATGCTTCTTAATTTGCTCAGTCCTTAGACATTCATAAAATTGAGTCAACAGAAAGGTATAAAAGCCATATCAGAAGGTTGGATCTCAGGGACTGAGACACTGAAGAAGCTACTGAATGAGATGTTAAATACAAATTGTAGGGCACCAGGGTGTGTGCAACGGGGCTTGGAAAAAAAAATCAAACGGGCAAATTAAAACCTAGGGGAAGGAGTGGAGAACAAAAGTCATGTTCAGGAGGCCGATGAATTGTGAAGAAGCAGGTAGCACGCTTGAAGAGGAATTAGCAGCTTGATTGTTCTGTGTCAACTGAGCCTGGAAAATAAATAAGGGGGCTGGCTTTGCTTCTTAAATCTACACTAGCAATCTTCATTGGTACTTAATGTCAAGCCTAATGACCTGTTTGTTGATGTATTTTTTTCCCTTAATGAAAAATTAAATGCACTATTCTCTCCTCTGTTTTCTTCCCTTTTGACATCAGAAATAAAAATATGATCTTTGCATTGCACTACAGTGTGGTTAACCCCTTCAATTCGTCCATACTAGTCTGAATACACCCAGGTTTCTCTCTCTTTCTCTGGTTCTCTCACTGCCTGTGTCTGGAATGGTCTGTTTCTGATATTCAGCACTGGTCCCATTAAAACCACTGATGCATACCTCCATTAATCTGTGCAAAACATGACACGTCAAATGCAGGATGCTTTGCAGATTGATGACACATGATTGTTGTTGCTTGGTTATAAACAGACAACTGCGTTAAAAATTGTCGGAGGTGAAAGGTTAAATCATTACTAACAGTAATTTGATTGTTCAGAAATATGTAAGCCCGTTATAGATGACAACACCCCCTTCTAGTACTCACTGCCATTAACCTTGCTTAACATTTTACAGGGAGTTTACATTAGGAGATAATATCATGTAATCTTTTTGATGTAATTGACTGCATGATCATTGCTTAAGGTATTAAAAACACAAACTACCCAGCTCGCTGTTCTCCACACTCAGGCACTTCTTTTAAAGTCAATGACCTTACAGAGAAATATAAGAGATGGGGAATTTATTTCTTTTGTAAGATCTAAAGATATAAATGATTATATTTGTGTGGTACATTTTTAGTTTTTTGATTTGGAGAAAGTGTACCCATTTTTGATATCCATTTTTTCCAGCAATGATAATGAGCCTGTTCTGACAGCAATGGTTTCAAAGAAGGTAGTCACCACTTCAGTCTAAAAACAGGCTCCCACCTATACACAACCATCTCAAATTATCAGTCAGTCCAAAAGTATGTATTTAGACAATGAGAACTCTTAGAAAATGAGCCCAGGAAGAACATGTAAACTCCAAGCACACGACATCCCAGCTGGGAATTATTTTTCTAAATAGTAGACAGCAGCTCAGAAACAAAACAGATTTGCTTTTAGCCACATAGTTGGATTTCGTGATGACATTGAATCAAGTAGTATTGCCAGCTCAGGATGTATGGCTTGTATGGATTCATGAGAAGTAAAGATGGGAGCAAAAGTATTAATTGTAAGTAAAAACAATTAACTTAATATCTGCAAGGCAGAAGACAGGGCGACAATAGGACAGAGGTCAAGTGAGCAAGCAGGCACTATTCACACTGCATCAAGCAAAAGTCCAAAAGGCTAGGTAATGAAAAATCCACCAATCCATTTCTGAAACTGGGTTTTCCTTTAAACACTGCTAGAGAGGTGGAAACTATGCAAGTAGTATTAAATCCTGGCCAGGACACTATTCATTCAACTGTTCATACCCAAAGTCACACCAGACCAAAACAGGATTATCAATAAACCTACTGTGAATTTCTGTGCATGAAAATAGAGCACCAAGAAAAAAATAAACATGCTAACATTGGAAGGAAAGACATAAGCCTTCAAAAACAGAATACCTGGATCAAGATTCAAGACCTATGCAAACCACTTCTCCACCTACTTGCCTCTCTGTCACATTGTAAATTCCAAGAACTGGTACAAGAAAGGCAAAAAAAAAAACTCTGGACAATGTCAGAAGCTTATATTGAGGTAACAGTGGTAGAAGGTTGTGCTACTATTGTGTTTTCCAAGCAGTTTTATCGTGTAGATGATGTTGGGTATACAGTAAGATGTGTAGATTTAGAAATAGGCAACAGGTGAGAAGAACAATGGAACAAGAGGCAACCTTTTCTGATCCCTTCCAAATAAGAACCTGGACAGGGTGAACATTCACACACACATCCATGCTAAGAGCTACTGGAATGTGTCATTCTTTACTCAAGAACAAAACCAGATTACCTTGAGAAACCCCCACATAGGCATTGTCAAAGTGTGCAAACTCCCACAGACTGTGAAGAAACTGAGATTCAAACCTAGAACTGTGAGACATCACCATACCATCCATACATTCACAGACGAAATCATTTCAGAATCATCAATAAAATTAACTTGAGCATTTCTGGAAAACTGGTGGAAACTAGACGGTTTAGAAAAAAAAATAAAAACCCAGACAGTGGGAAAATATATAAACTATATACCGAGTGTGAGCAGATTAGGGAATGAACTTTAGACCTAAAGACATGGAGTGTCAGGGAAGCAATTGAACCATTACAATGCCCAAGATACCCATACATTTAGGGAATCCACTTAATCCTGCTCTTAGCATCACAAAGATATGGTGAGTCAGGATACAACCAATAGGATGAATACCTTCATGTTCAATTAATATTTAATTCTAAGCTTTCACAAATAATTAGACTTCTGTCATTTAACTTCCACAAAAAAAAAAACTTTATTTTTGCAGGAAGAGAATAACAAAAAATAAACACATGCACACGCACACAACAGCAAACTAGCCCAGACTGAAAGAAGAGTCCACTGCCCTATTGCACTGAAGAGCTGTCATCAGAGAAATCAGACTGAAATTGGGCAGTTCCACCTTTCACATCCTCCCTCTCAATGTCACTTATAATTCCACCCTCTCCCCTCCACACCCCCTTTTTAATAAAACATAGTCAGTTGGTCTCACATAATTGCCTTATCAAATCTCTGCCTCATGTTTCAACTGCAGGTGATTTCAAGTGATTAAAGATGTACAAGAGGGAATGAACAAAAAATGCTTACATGCAATTATTTTTAATTAGTATTTGGCCATAAACTCTTTGCCTTCATAAAAAAGTCTGTTATTCACATAAACATCTGTTACCATACACACAAGGAAGCACACACTCTGTAACTCTGTCATCACATCACCAAAACAGAAAATTCTAAGGAAAGCTGAACAGGAAAGCCAACACTTTGAGTTTTAAACAAAAGATATAAGCGTTACTGCCAAAACAGACACTGGACCACACCTTTCAATTAATGTTCTCACAATTAAAGGAAGAGCTATTACCAATGGAATTACACTTGATTTTTTTTTTAATAGATGGAATTATTCTTTGAAACAATAGAACCTGGAAGTAGGGTATGATTTTTGCCTGCATTACTAATTTTGCACCGCTGGACTTTTGTCAGAATGTTTCCTGTTTGCAAAGATTTTTGTTATGCACCATTTGTTTCTGCAGAAAATGCAGCTTTCCATAGCCGTCTCAATATAAAAAAGACCTTGTCTCACTACAATAGGTAATCCTGAGCTCTGCATCTCTTTTCTAACTTATTCTACATCTGATAGTCTAAGGCTGATTCAAAATGCAAAAAAAAAAAAAAAAAAAAGTCAAGTTATTTGCACCTTAAATGCTTAATAAACTGAAACCTTTTTGTACATGCTATTCCCCAAGATCACGAATGCAACTGTGGGGGAAGAAAAAAAAATACAAAACTTGTTTATTAATTAGCCTGAGCTCAGGGAAGGACTCCAGAGAATGAAAACATCTGAGGACTAAAACAGAAATGACTTTCAGATGCCAGCAGAGGGGGCCCCGTACTATTAGCTGATTTTATTGCCAAGTGATTGAGTGGGAAGGATTCACAGAGTGTTACAATGTTGCTCCGTCTTTTATTTAGCAGTTCTCAGAATGCAAAAATCCTGTCCGGGAAAGATGTTGAGCACATTGATTTGCATGTTGTCCCATATCAATCCACTTTGCAGTGTGCAATATGAATGGTCTCACATGTCCTCTGTCTGGGTTTCCAGCAGAGGAAATGAATAGTCTGTACTTTTTACAAATTCATGCTATGTAAAATAAACCATTAGCATTTACATTGTTATTAAAATGTCGAGAGACTGAGCCAGCATCCTGACTAGAGTCTGTGGATTATCCCCAGGATAGGCTTCACCTCCATACAATCTTATGATGCAAACAGTTGTTTACAGAACATGGATGGATATGATGAGGATGATGTTATAGTGACCACTGCTGAAGTCCTTTTCCTGTAAAAGTCATTTAAAATTGCCTTAACTTGACTTTCCAGAACTCTACTCAGAAAGAGAGAAATGCTGTTTAAGCTCTCACTTGACTTAAACTGGCAGTCCTTTTGAAAGCCTGCCGTGGTCCCATTAAGCAGTAACATGCCCACCGTCATCAAACAGAATATTAATGCAGTTAAAGGAGGACTGAGCGGATCAAATGAAACAGATATATGCATTTTTATAAAATACCTGTGGGTAGGACCAAATTAGTCATGATAGTCTTAACTCAACACAGGATACCTCCAGCAAAGTTTCTGAATGCTTTGCTAGAGTAACATTACTTTTTTTATTGAAGGATAACTTACATTAAAAGAGAGCACAGTACTGTAACTCTCAAAAGGGAGAAATTGCTAATAAAGTAATGATGCAGTTCAGCAATACATTGGGCTACTTTTCATTATGATTGTATATTTGTACTGGTATGCCCTTTTTTCTTTACATTTTACGGAAAACTAACAAACATTAATAATAAAACCCATCAATCCTTTTAATAGACCCCTTTAATTTACCATACGACAGTGAGTTGACAAAGCCTATTCCAACAGCTTTATGTGCAAGGCAGGAAACAGCTGTAATGGGAACACAAGTGCATCACAAAGTACACTCACACACACACACCCATTCATTTATTTACCTGCTTTATTTAAGAGTGATAGGGCACATCCATGCATTGTTGAAAAAGTTCAATTAGGAGATGCCATTTAGCCAAAGACAGATCTTTGAACTAAGGGAGAAAAACGAAGTATCTAAAGAAATCCTTCATGAATATTAGTGGATCATGCAAGCTTTACTTGAGTAGTGGCTGGGATAGGAATTGAGCTTAGATCTTGGCCAAAGATAAATCTTTGAACTAAGGGAGAAAACAGAATTATCTAAAGAAATCCTTCATGAATACCAGCGGATCATGCAAGCTTTACATGAGTGGTGGATGGGATAGGCATTGAATTTAGATCTTGGTTGTTGGGAAGCAAGAGCAATAAAAACTATGTCAGCATATCATAAAAGTGATATTTTCAATTATTTTGAATGTTCTGATATTATTGAAACTATTGAAGCTTGAACTCTGGTCAAGCGATGCAAATTTTGAGAATGTTATCAAGCCACCATTCACTTGCAGAGAATACAACCTTGAACTGGATTAAGCCAGCTGAAGAATAGATGGGTCGATGACAGCACTATACAGTTTGACTGCGTATATGACATACACTTATTCATATCTTCAACACACTTAAACAAACTATGGAAATACCCCTTACATCTAAAGGGGATGTTTAATTAAATAGAGGGAAGTTCTTTATGAGGAATGAGGTGACTGCTGAAAAATTTCATTTGAAAAATATGAGCTGCAAATTTTGCATTTTGAGTCAAGACGCTTCATTAACACATGTACGTTTGCTTAAGCATTAGTAAGAAAATGGAATTCAAATATCTAAAGTCCACATCATAAAGTAATCACATATCTCCTTAAGAGGTACATTAACTGACTCAATCGTTTCATGCTTTGAATATTTTTATACATCCTCAAATGTTTACACAGCAGAACAAGTTTAGGCCTTAAATTTCTCAAGTTATAAAATAACATGTGCGTACTCATGGGGAAAAATTAGAATTAGCTTTACAGAACTTTAAATGCAAACTGGCTGTTCTGGAACAAATCAGCAGCAGTAATAGAACAACGACAGGATAGTGATGCGTATTTTCATTTTCAGTGTTAGTGATTTTTTTTTTTAAGGGATTATTGTAAAAACTATTAGAAAGATCATGTAAATGGCTATACAGTAGGTACTTTTTAAAAAATGTACCATAATCCTTCAGCTTAAATAAAATTTTATATAATGCCCTTTTCGTTGTCTGGCTCAGAGTGCAGCGCACATTTATAAATATCACATCCTTCATTAAAAATAAAATAGAAATGACAGAAAATGCAAAAACATTGTTCAGTGTATTGTAATTTAATTGCAAAATATTCTCTAAGAATGCAAAAATGATGAAATATCACCACCATAAACTTTGCTAGGATGTTGTACTAGAAATCCTGAAAACTTTTAAAAACAAGTTTAGTGGATTGAATGGTCTTCTCTTGTTTGTCAGACTTCTCATATTGTATGCTCTTAAGACTGCGGTGGGTTGGCACCCTGCCCGGGATTGGTTCCTGCCTTGTGCCCTGTGTTGGCCTGGATTGGCTCCAGCAGACCCCCCGTGACCCTGTGTTCGGATTCAGCGGGTTGGAAAATGGATGGATGGATGTTCTTAAGAATTTCATGTAACTGCTATTCTTTATTAAGGATCATGTAGTGATGGATTCCAATACACTCTGGAGAAGTCCCAGGCCATTTGGAGAATGTGTTCTCATAGAGCCTCCTGGATCAAACACAAATTCAGTGTGTAAAGATCCATTTTCTGAGTAGCTTTAGATTAGATGTGTCACACGTGTGCATCGGATGTCTTTAGTAAATAGATAAATACTGCTGAGAGGCAAGACAATGACGATGTTGTCTGCTTTCTCACAAATCTGAGCAGTCACCACACCGACACAATGTCGGTGCTGCCTTGCTTGGGCTGGAGCCCACAAAATCGGGTGGCTGAGACCAGACAGTGTCTGTTCACCCCAGGAAGATTTGAGAGATGGAGCTCTTGAAATCAAGTAAAAGAAGACATGTGACCAGGATGACGTGTTAAGTTATGTTTATTCTTTGAATTTTGATTCCTTAAATTATCCATTAATAGGGGTTGAGGTGTTGTGGCACCCCAACAGATCCACCCATGTCCGACAAATACTTCACAAACATTAAAAGGAGATTTCCTGGTCTGGTTTTTGAAATACAGTATCCTCACATTTCTCCTCTTCACCCAGAGACTATTTTGCTGAATGCAGTAAAATCACCCTTCACCTTACTGGTGCAGACAATGACTGAACACATCACAAACACTGAATTCCATCATGAGTTCCTCCACACTATTATGGTAATGACAGAACATTTTCAAAATCTCATAATCCAGCTGAGGGTCTTGAAGGATTGTACCACATCCTACAAGACCCAGGGATACATTAGGACTCACACTTAAACAGGACCAATCTGGAATCAACAACCAATATTGGAGAAAAAGCAGTAACCAGAGGCAAACCCATGCAGACATAGTGAAGAACATGCAGACTTCACACCAACATTATTAGGAACGGAATTCAAATCCAGAGCACTGGATCTGTGAGTAAACAGCACTACCCACTCTGCCACCATGCTGTCCAATATGAATGCAGTCATGCAGTGAGTACACTTTAACTGTGAAAACAAAGCAGAAAGAAAGAAAGAAAGAAAGAAAGAAAGAAAGAAAGAAAGAAAGAAAGAAAGTAAGAAAGAAACATTTGATGAAACCAAAATCTATTAGGTGATTTCCCTGCCTTAGGGAAGACAGTAAAGATGAACCATTACATTATTGGAGATACATATAAAATATTCTTTATCTGCATTAATGTTTTTTCTTCCACTTAAACTTGTAGCTATAATGAAAAACCAAGTCTAATTGTATTTTTTCAGATTCTTAAAATCCATCATAAATTATACAAGATTACATATATAACGTAAACATTTTTTTTTTAATATTTGAAAGACCGGAACCTTTGCTTTCCCTAACTTTGCTCATGATCTCTGGAGTGTTCCAGCTCAGAAAGAGTTAATAATTCATTAACAAATAGGTAAAAAAATAAATGTCTAAATGGATAATTTTTACCAGCTGTTTTCATTACACAGTAATTTAAGAAAAAAAAATTAACTGTTTAGGGAAACATAATTATAAGGCACTTCATAGTAAAAAGGTAAACATTTAGTGGCTTTGTAATTAAGTATTCATTCTAAAGTCCAATGAACTTCCAATATATAATATGTTTATTGTTTGAGAGTGGTTATTATTCTATTAAAATATTAATTAATGGATGGCATTCTTCTAATACTGTGCAGTGTTCTTACTACTTAGGATCGCCTGGCAGCCAACTAAGAGTGAAATTCTAATGGATTTTTAAATGATCTCCAGGAGACCTACACTTGAATACTGAATCCCAGACCTGGAAAAATGAAGAAGTTATGCATCTTGAAAGAAACACAGTCTTAATGAAACGCTACAGAGTAACCTGGGAATAAACAGAATAAGATACCTACATGCTTCCCTTGATTTAAAATACCTGAAATAGATTGCACAGTTAAATTTAAAGATATTAATTATATAGTCCATAGAATGTAGTAATTTAGTGTGCATGTAAAATGTTCCAGGCGTTACTTAGTTGAACAAATGGTTTTCTTTGAAATTTCTTGTGAAGATCAAAAGCATCCCGCTTTCATTATGATGAAACCAGTTGGGAAAAAAATTAAAAAAGAATAATCATTTGCTGAATTCACGATTCAGAAAGCTTCAGACCTATAATTTTTATTTTACTTTTTACAGGAAACACTGCTAAGATTTCAAGGCAAAGATTTACAGTCACAGGAAATATCTCACTTTTGTTATAAACAGTTGTATTTTTGTCTTACATAAAGGAAATATTTTTATCTTTCACTAACAATGCATATATACAAGGAAGACACCAAAAACCAAATACCACAGTATTATTTTTCTTTTTATTTAACTCCATATTATTAAAATATAAAGATTTGCTAATTTAAAGTTATTTCTATATAACAGTCTTCTCAAAAGATGGACTTAAATGGCTTGCATAGATTTAAAAATATGACTGTAACTGAAAAACCATACAGTATCAGAAAACACAACACATTTGCATATATTTGATATCAATGTGAATACTCTGCAAAAAATTAATTGATTAATTAAAATATATATTCATCTCTCCATAGAATGGAAGATTGACAGCCATTGCAATGCTGACATCACTTCTATTGTCTGCCCTCCTGGACTGCCCCTTCCTGCCAGAATCATATAAAGCCACAGGCACTGCCATCTTGTATCGGTCATGTTGTGGACTCACATCTGAAAAGCTGTAAATCTGATTTCTCTCAAAAGAACTGTTTGTTGATATCCTGTTAATACACAGGGTCACCGGGTGGGGCTCCAGCTCTTTATTATTTCTTTGTGGTTTCATTACAATGGCAGGATTCTCCTCAAGATGACCAAGCAAATGAACCTTGCAATACCTTTGGCTGCCATGGCCACAGAATTACAAAGGTCCAGGCCCAGGTAGGAGAGCAGCAGACTCAGCTCTTAGAGGTGCAGGTGTGAAACCAACCTCAAGTGGCCCTCCAACAGGAATGAACAAGCAGTCCATCCCAGGTGTTGTTACAATTGTGGCTAGATGATGAAATTGAGACCTACTTTATAATTTTTGAAAGAACAGCCAACTGGCACCACTGGTAGCATGTGGAATAGGTGCACATACTGGTGCTGTTCCCGATAGGAGAGGCTCAGAAGGCTTCTAATGAGCTTGATGAGCAGGCCACTTTGAATTATAATCACCTAAAAGCAGAGGTGCTGTTCAGTTATGGAGCATCCCCGGATCAGATGTCAAGGTTTCTCTAGGGAGTGACATTTCAACCCTGAGAGGCCATCTCACTTCCAGGTATTTGAAATATGGGGCAAAGTTGGTGGTGGCTAAAGGTACATGTTAACAACTCTAATAAAGTTGTGGAGCAGGTTGCGTGTGACATCCTAATGAACACCCTCACCAAATTCCTTGACTGTTGACAAAAATTTAAGAACATGGAAGCCCTTATCACAACTGTTGAGCGGCATAGAGTGGCCTTGCAAACTTAGCGTGTGGAACAGTCCGTTGATTGCTACTGATGGACCTAACAGTTCACTGCATGGTGATTTCATTGGCCTCACAATAGATGGCGAAACTTCGTCTCAAGCTGTCTCCGCATTGCGTGTCAGCTAGCTCGAGAAAACATTCATATGGCTTCCCAGTGACTTGAATGATGTACCACCAGCTTGCACCACCGTCTTTACAGAGATGTTGCCCCATCTCAGGAGATCGCCTCAGATCCATTCTTGGAATTATATTTTCAATATTGCCAAACTCCAATCTCTTTAAAAATAGAACAGTGGACTGATGATTCTCTTAAGTTTGCACCCACTTAAGTACTGAAAAGACTGACAAGACTATCAAGTGGATTAAGCTATGATTTTTATGGCCAGGAAGCAATGTCAATTGCGGCAGATTCCTTGAAAGCATCATGTTTCTCTTGTTCCTGTAACACTCATAAACATCCTGTTTGAGCACATAGAGTTAGACATTATAGGGCACCTTGAACTTTCAGCCAGAGGATATAAGTATATTTTAGTGCAGGTGGATTATGCTACACGATACCCTGAAGCTATCCTCTTGAAATAAGCCAATTCCAAGGACATTGCACGGGAACTGGTAGGGGTCTTTGTGTGTGAAGGCATCCCTAAGGAAATCTTAACAGACCAAGTGACGCATTTTACCTTAGAGACGTTTAGGGAGGTTGCCAAGTAACTCATAATTAAGCACTTAAGAACTTCAGTATACCATACTCAAACTAAGTTTAGTAGAATGGTTCAACACAATGCTTAAATTAGATGCTACTCAAGGTGGTCAGTGAGGGCAGGAGAAACTAGGTTCACTTACTCCCCCTTCTGCTATTTGCCTACCAGGAAGTCCCACAAGCCTCCATGGGTTTCTCACTCCTTGAATTATTGCATGGACAACCACCTCGAAGACATACTTAAAATAAATTGAGGAAAAGAGTCACTCCTTTCCACAATCATATTAGAATATATTGTGCAGTTATGTGATAAATTTTTGCTAAAATTTGTGCAATTCTAAAACAGAATATGGAGCAATCTCAATCAGCAACGGCCCATTGTTACGATCATGGTAAGAGATTCTATGAATTCTACACCAGAGATTGTGTCATGGTCCTCATTCCCATCTCCCACTCCTAATTATTGTCACATTGGCAAGGCTCACACAAGATTAAGGAGAGGAATGGGCTGGTTGACTACTTGATGAAACAACTGAAATGTCAACCCGCCAAACAAGTATACCATGTGAATTTGTTGAAACCGTAGAAAGATATGGACCCTGAAAGAAGTGGGCTCCTAATGTGGTGGTGTGGGATGATAAAACAGAAATTGCATTCCATGACATGAAACAGGCCCTTACGTTAGCACCTATATTAGTGGCTCCTTATATCTCCTTGCATGTTATCATCCAGACCAATACTTTGGACACATGTCTTAGTGCTGGGCTTAGTTAAAGCATCACAGGTATTGAACACCCCATCATGTTCCAGAGCTGTTGGACTAGGAAACCAGGTATGCATTGTAAGAGTGGGAGGCCTTGACAACCAAATAGGGTATTAGCCAACTGAGGTACTACCTTCTTGACCATGAATTTACTCTTGTCAAAATTCAAATCCCATGTGTCTCTAGATGGTGCCTGGATCTTCAGCTTTTTCAAATCAAAGATCTACATCATTGTGGAACTCTGCACACCAAAGCCAATGCTTTTTCTGAGGATTATAACCCCTCTGTTTAGGCTGCTCGACTCAATGGGTCTAGGCTGCTTGGGTTTGTGAGGTGTCGTGTCATGCCCATGCAGACAGAAGGTAGCATAAGGGCTCTGGTGATGGAAGTTATTCACGGAGCCAGGGGTTGGCACTATTGTTAATGAATCCTCTCTTCCATTCCATTGCTGATGTCACTTTCTCTGACCCTCTTCCTGAACCTTCACCTTCCTGATTTTAATCTGACTTCTCTCAAAAGATCTGTTTATTGTTTGCATCCACCACATAACAAACCACATCAGGATCCCAGATTACACATGTCTTGGCCTACTAACTAGAAGGATACATATCTCATTCCACATTTATAATTTTATAGAGTCATTATTGACACATAAACAGAAAGCAGTGAAACTCTTACTTGCATGAGCAAATCAACTTTTTGTACTTCCCATGTTGCAGATAGAGCCTAAGGACAATTCTTCATGATGTTTTTGTTTAATGAGTATATTGGTAATTTTCTTTGAGTCTAAATATGCTGTATAGTATCTTAGCATCAACTATGAGACCTGTCCCCTACACTGAAGAACTACCTGTATTAACCACAAAAATTATTTGAGCTTGGATATAGAAGACTTGATTATATTGATCAGAATCAGCATGTGAAAATAGTGGAGAAGTTATGTGGTAATTCAACATTGAAAGCTAACTGTTCAGCCCCTTTTTAAATATACTTTAAGAAGTTCTAAACTATATTATTCAGGTAGGTTCGAAAAGGATGCACACTTCTGCAACAGGGTACTGAAATACTCTATTTTTTCACAAATGCAAACAAAGCTATCAATTTTGTGTATTTTTACAGATGTTCTTGTTTTTGGTTAACTGTGTCAGAAATCAGTAGCATGAATTATTTCATTTTGGAAAGTGAAATATAAAAGGAGAAATCCTTTCACGAGTTTTTAGTTTACTTAAAATATGTTTAGAAAATTTTTTAAACATTGAATGGTCTCCAACTGTAGTTTAGTATTATTTTTATTATTAATTTGATAATCTTATGTCTTTAGTTTGCCATATATTACTCCATGGCCATATTTCTAAGAGCTATAACATATTTTTCTTTTCCTTTCATTTTTTTCCCTGAACCATACAAGCTGTAATTGAAAGGATCTGTCCATGAGAAAATACTTTGGTATTTATACTTCTTTATTTGAGTGGCAGAAAGTATGGTCCTGAATATGTATGACAACATCTTTCTTTAAGGGCAAATGGAAAATCTGCTTTTCTAAACTATTTCTTGGGTCAGTTTCCAAAATGTATTAGATTGAGACATTAGATTCAACTCCCAGTTATTAATGTAGCCTTTACAACAGAACCCAGATGAGCGATGCTACAGAAACCCATCTGTAAAAAAGATGGCAGTTTTGATCTCACATGCCAACAAACAGACATGTCTCTAAGCAAAGGGAGAAAAAAAGAACCAGAAAAGAACAACAAATTTAATCTTGTGACTAATACTGAGCAAAAAATAAAAACAAAAAAGTACAAAATATTGATCAACCATAACCAAACCCCGACAGTTACGAGTTGCACTGCTGTTGCAAACATTTCTTGTTCACACAGATTTTCAAATGGTCTTTCACTTGTTGAACATATTTTAGTGTTTTCAATTCAGGGTGTATTCGTGCTCCCACGTCTTGTTTTGCCTGTAACAAGCAAGACAGCTGCTTTATTTCCTTGATATCTTACATCTGCTGTGATTTTTTAGATTGCTTTTTCCATTGGTTTTACTTTAGTCTGTATAAAACCTGTTGATATTTGTCTCCTTCACATTGATCTTCATTTGCAGTCATCTTCTTCTTCTTCTTCTTTTGGCTGCTCCCGTTAAGGGTTGCCACAGCGGATCATTTTCTTCCATATCTTTCTGTCCTCTGCATCTTGCTCTGTTACACCCATCACCTGCATGTCCTCTCTCACCACATCCATAAACCTTCGCTTAGGCCTTCCTCTTTTTCTCTTGCCTGGCAGCTCTATCCTTAGCATCCTTCTCCCAAAATACTCAGCATCTCTCCTCTGCACATTTCCAAATCAATGCAATCCCTCCTCTCTGACTTTGTCTCGCAACTGTCCAACTTGAGCTGACTCTCTAATGTACTCATTTCGTCACACCCAATGCAAATCTTAGCATCGTTAATTCTGTCACCTCCAGCTCTGTCTCCTGCTTTCTGGTCAGTGCCACCATCTCTAACCCATATAACATAGCTGGTCTCACTACTGTCCTGTAGACCTTCCCTTTCACTCTTGCTGATACCCGTCTGTCACAATTTGCAGCACATATACTGTAAAAAAAATTCTTACTTGCATATAGAACCAACATATAACTCACTGCCATTCTTCAGTGCCATGATAAATAAGAATGTTGATTAAACTTTTTAAGCTATTACTATTTCTACTACTACACGCATATGTACATTCATCCAACCTGCTTGATCCAATTTAAGTTTAGAAGGTTTCAACTCTACTCGTAGTTTTTCTCCCTTTTCACCTCTAGCTGTGATACTACATTATAAGTAAGCCTTTATCTACACAACAGACTCAATGACCACTGACGAGGAGTGGGTTTTGTCAAGTATACCTTACCCATGAGTACTTCTGGGCAATTTGCTAAGCCACTTCCAGAGTCAGTGGTACCTTAAAAAATTGTATGAGAGTACTTTCAGTTTTAAGACAATGGGATTATTTTTGTTAAATATAACGTAGTTTTTTAGGACAGTAGATGATGAGAAGTGGACGAATGACTTCTTATCATCTCCTCTCTTACAGCAGTGGAGGCCACCAAAGTCCAATTATGTTTCATTTTTATTTTAAGTTTTTTTAAATTAGTGGATATCTTTTTGTACATTATTCAATTCTATCACTTCCCAAAGATTAATTATTTTGCATGAAAACTTCCCACTATGGTAGAAGCATTAATGTGTAGCATTTTTTCCCATCTGGATCTTTTTTTTTTAGTAAAATAAGGAGTTACGATGTCACAACTATCCATAAGAAGCCAGCTTGTCAAGACAGGAATATTTCAGTATTGTGAAATATCACTCATAAGACAACTACACAGAAATAATGTTACATTTTTCTCCTTTTTTATGTTATGGCTAGAATCCTCACTCCTTTGATTTATTATATTCAGTGAGCAATGCATGCCCAGCATGGATGTCTAGTGACGAGAGGGACTAATTAATAATTTTGATAATGAAAACAACTATATTCTGGGGACATAGTGAGGTGTACACATGATTTTGTTGGTTGCAATCAAGTATTTAAGATATTGTATTGTTGTACATAAGACTAATTCTTTAATGGCTTTGAAAATAACTAGTGGTATTACATCTGTATATGTACACCACACTATAAAAAGCTCTATATAAAATTAAGCTATTTACTGTTTAGATATGAGGATTGACCCAGACAACTTGACTGCAGATCCACATTGTATGGGAAAAACTCATTAAAAACTTCAAAAAACTGTGTTGGACAGTTATCTTATCAAAAGGTCTTGACAATACATTGTTCTCCTCTCTTGCTAAATGAATCTTAACTTGGAAAGGTTTATTATTTTTTACATCTAAGATGTCTCACTTAAAGGTTTTCAATGTTGTATTTGTCCTGGTGTCCATATAAACACAGGGAACTCCAGTTTCTGTATTACATCTTGCCTGAAGATGGGGCCTGAGTTGCCTCGAAAGCTTGCATATTTTAATCTTTTTAGTCTTATATATAATCGTCTACGTGTGGAAGTGTGTGTGTCTGTCTGGCCCCAGAAGTGAGAGGTGGAGTTGGGGTAAGGGCTCCATCTCCGAGGAAACAGAAAACTTGCTTAGCTGCTAAAAAGTGGGACTAGCATGTCAGCAAAATGAAACCTCAGAAAAGAGACAAAGTTGCGTAGCCGCTAACATCAGCAAAACAGCATCCCTTTTACTTTTCCTCCTGCCATTAATAAACAAGCGAGGCAAGCACATCAGCAAAACGAAACCTCCAAAGAAAGACAGTCACATAGCCGCTAATACACAAATGATGTGAGCACGTTGGCAAAATAAAACCTCCTAGGAGAGAGATGCCCAGAGTAGTTCCTTTCAATTACCTGACATCTCTACATTTCAATTTTTTTTCTAACGATTTCAAAAGTTTCTAGGACATCGTGCTTTTTACAGCACAGGCTTACACCGCTAGTTAGTTAATAGAAGGTTATCATTTTGCTTGATTTATCACTAATGTTTAGAAACTGGAATGTTGTTTGTGGCAACTTGATGTTGAAATGCTATGCAAGATATCTATGGCCCTACTCTCTGATGAAATAGTTATCAATTTGTACATTTCATTTCTTAGTTCTATTTGTGGAACCTTCTCTATGTACAGTGTATAAAGCTGATGTTTGATCCTTTAGAAAAGATTAAAAGAAATAAGCTAAACCTCTTTACAATTTGTGGGAATTAATTGATTCTAATTACTTAATTAAAGTGTTTGGTATGAGCAGACATTTGTTTCACCGAGGCTCTTCGCTTTCTTTTTCTGTAAAGTTTTGCTCAGGCATCAGTTAAAACATTTCTTTACTTATAAGTGATTCATTCTAATTTGCTATTTTGAACTCAATTGGATACAAAATATTAAAAGGCAGGAAAATGAAGTTGATGATGCCATACACAAACTGAATTAACTTTGTATTAGATCAGAAACTAGGCCTAGCTTTACAATCAAATGTTATTGCCTTACTTTTATTGTATTCTAAACAGTGTAGAGAAAAATAAAATGCAAATAATCTGAAACCGACATTCCTTTGGATGACAATCACTGACTGTGTAAGTTTTAGTACCAGAATAAATATTCTAAGACATATTTAAATCCAACCCAACCAATCTATTTTCATGCCACATGTTTTAGTCAATTTTGTTATTATACCTAGTATGTAACATGGAGCTTTCCAACAGAGCAGTCAGTCTGCTTGGAAGTTTTTTCCATACCTGAAGGCAGAAAGCAATCCAGTTTTGTTGGAAAAAAAATTGTAGCAGCCAATCTCAGCATGACACATTATATTCAGTGAAAAATAACTAGCCTTTTAATTAATACATGTAGTAAGCCTAATTAAGTCACAAATTTTTGAGGATTTTGATACCCCACAATGAAAACAAATAAGATATACGTACAGAATCCCCCAAATAATTTTTCTCAAACAAAAATATTCAATTGCTAAAGCACAAAAAGTACATTATTTTAATCAATTTATAAATGTGAATTTCACATTGCAGTTCTGTGCCAAATATGCTGTAGGACATTACTGTTATTAGCCAAGCATTTGCAAAAGTGATATTTTAATAACAAATAAATAACAAGAAATAGTTATAAATAAGGGCGGTACGATGGCACAGTGGGTAGTGCTGCTGCCTCGCAGTTAGGAGACCCAGGTTCGCTTCCTGGGTCCTCCCTGCGTGAAGTTTGCATGTTCTCCCCGTGTCTGCATGGGTTTCCTCCGGGTGCTCCGGTTTCCTCCCACAGTCCAAAGACGTGTGTGTGCACCCTGCGGTGGGCTGGCGCCCTGCCCGGAGTTTGTTTCCTGCCTTGCGCCCTGTGTTGGCTGGGATTGACTCCTATGACCCTGTAGTTAGGATATAGCGGGATGGATAGTTATAAATAACGCAAGGAAAATATTTACCCATTCTGCTGCATACATATTTAGTCAAAATCATCATTAAACAATAAAGCAAGGCATAATTATCCAGTCATAGTCTGCATATTTTATGATGTAACTTCCTTTAACTTGTGAGCTTCTGACTTTTCTAAAAAAAAAGGTATTTTACACCCCAGGGTGTAAAAAGATAGATTAAATCAAAAGTCCTACTGCATGCTGGGGTCACAGAATAAGTGTTGCAAAATATATTGTACTTGAAATGGATGTTAAAGGCATCATTTTATGAGATTTCTATTCCTCTATCCCACAAAGTATGATAGGTGACATGTGACCAATCATTGTGTTGTGCACAATACTGTGTGATGGGCTTTTCATAAAAATTAGCTGACAGCATCATGAGTATACTGGTAAATTTATAGCTTTTATACCAGGACCCCATTGCCCAAAGCAGTTTTCCAATCACTCATGCCTTTTATTAACTTCATTGGTCTTTTATAGTTCAACAACATGCAGCCTTTGATTATACCAGCACAAAAGCATTAAGTTGTAAGTAGAAACAGAGAGCCAAGATGACACAGCAATTAATGTGAAAAAATGGACTTAAACTAATAGTGCAAATAAAATAAAACATACAAAATATTTATTATATACCATCATTTATGTTTAATAATTGTAGTAATAGCAAAACCACTTTGAACCAAAAAAGTCCAGCAACAATAGCTGTATAAATTCAGTATTTAAAATGTGTAAAATGTGGAATCAATCAATAAAGAAAAACAAACGGCAATACCTATTCCTGCAAGCAGGTCCTCCGACTTACAGGGAAAACTCAAGCCACTGTAAAAAAAAACCTCACACTGTTCCACGCCATTCAAACTAGTGTGGTGCTGAGGTGTCACCCACTTGGGTCATAATTTGGGATCCTGAGGTGGTTCATTGTGTGGTGGGTGCGGCAACACACTGTGTCAACAACAACGTCTATTTATATAGCACATTTTCATACAAATGGTGTAGCTGAAACTGCTTTACAAGATGAAGACAGAAAAGTTTATATAAAACAAAATAAAATTAGGCAATGCTAAGTAAAAAAGAACAAAAATGGTCCAGAGGAAAAAAAAAATCTGCTGGGATTCCAAGGCCAAGAGACCACCCAGCCCCCACTGGCCATTCTACCTAACATAAATGATCTCAATCAGTCTTTATGGCTTTCAGGCTTCACGTTAAAGAATTTGATGCTGATGCTTATGTGGATATTTAGTTCTTCGACCCATCAATGTAGGAACTGCATGGTGCCTCAAGCAGGTGGTGGTGGCGCAGAACACTACCACAGAAAAATGGAAAAAGAACAGCAGAGAATAGTAGGGATTAGTATGGATTGATGAAAATGATAATTCAATGCACATACAGCTTTAACAGGGATACACTAAAATGCATCTTATGAGAAAGTCATCTTAAAATAATGGGTTTTTAGCAGTTTTTTTAAAGTGCTCCACCATTTTAGCCTGGAAAACTATTCCAGATTTTAGGTGCATAACAGCAGAAGCCTGCCTCACCACTTCTTTTAAGTTTAGCTCTTGGAATTATAAACAGACACTCATTTGAAGATCTAGGGTTATGACTTGGAGTCTAAGGTGACAGGCATTCCAAAATATAGGATGGAGTTAGATTATTTAAGGCTTTGTAAACCATAAGCAGTATCTTAAGGTCAAATCTGAATGGCACAGTCAGCGCATGTTCCCAACCTTTCCCTCTCTCTCTCTATACCTATTCCATAAATACTTTGCATTTTTAACTTTAAATTTAATTTCAGAAATGTTTAATTTGTTTCAGCATATGAAGTATAATAGTCAATTATAAGTCAAGTATAATAGTCAAAATCACGTATCACATATAACAAAATATATATCAATGACATGCTTACTTGTTGCAGTGTTTCACTGCAAATGCATTAATAAATAAAGAATCTGTTAGGATTTTGCCTGTATTTTATTATATGTTTTGCTTTTTTGTAAATTTCATTTTTCCTGCTCTCTTCTTTGTCCTCAATTAACGTTTTTTCTGTAATTCTATCTGGTTTATCTCCCTTTTATTAATTAACTAGGGTGTTCAGGTGTAATGTGAAGAGGCCTGTTTAAACAAGTTCTTGGCATCGGTTTTGTGCTGAGGCATTAACAAATCCAAGCTTGTGGTGTCTGGCTCTTCCTTTGAGCTTCCCTTCCTTTCTCTTCCCAAATTATGAGTTTTTTCTTTGATCTTTCTTTTGGCTTTTTGACTTGATATTTGTTCTTTTTTGGACTTGCATTGATTTTTATTGGACTTAGTTTTTTAGTTTCTTGAAATACATTCTTGTTTTGGGTAAACTTTTGATATTTTCAATTGTTTGAGCTCTTGGTTTATTTTTTTAACTTTCTCGGTTACTGTAAATGTAACACATTAAATGAATTTTAATAGTAGTAACATCAGACTCATAAATTAGACTCATCACTGCACAAGTTAACAATACAGGTGCTGGTCAGTGATGGACACTTGATCACTTGTCTTAATGGAATTCATATGCAAGAATGCCAACTCACATGTATACGTTGAGCTGAACATTGTACATGCGTTAAAATGAATGGTGCATACCTCCTGAATTAATACCTCCTGAATAGCCTCTGAAGCTTCTGACAGCAAAGCTGCCAAGCTGCCGTTAAAATTTAAGTGGGTTGTCTTGAAATGCCTTCGAAAGATTATATTCCTTCATCATCAATAAGCTCTCATTCCACAGTAAACACAAAGCTTTACTCTAACTAGAATAAATATGTATTTTTCTGTTCTTATCTTGAGGACATTGTTTCTTTTCAGTGACCAGTCAAAACTCACTGTTAGTACTGATAGTGTGGGACAAGTAAGAATACCTGACACATTTATAGGCCACCTCAGTCCTAAAAAATGAAAATTAAAAATTATTTTCTTTTTAATTAGTTGTCAGTAGCTAATCAATTTGAGGGTCAAATCTAGCTCAGTTGAATAGCCTTGCCCTAAACTATACCCTATACAGAAGTTGGGATAAATGTAGAGAGCTTGACATTTTGTCTTATTTGCATTTTTGTTTTTTATTTAAGAAGTTCTTTGTTCCTTGGGTCCATTTTGAAAGAAGGTAATGGGAAAAGGACTATGACTTTTGATGTGGTTTTGTTTTTGACCCAGAATGTCCTTGGTGGTCCCTTTGAGCTGCCTGGACAAGGGAGAAAGGAATGGGACTAGAGTCATCATTTTTTATGTGCTTTTCCGAATGTTTTCTTTTATATTTACTCATTCACATGAACTGTGAACTTAGGATGGACTTACCAGTGGGATTTTTTTCACTACGCAAGCTTTGATAAGAAAATTTTGATATTACCTACTTTTTAATAAAAGGACTGTCTCTTTTTGTAAAAATGTGTCTGTGTCTCACTGGTTTATTCTCAGTACAACTTCTCGATGCCCTGTGGTAGAGCTATCACAAGGTATATGGTGGTTATAGGGCATCACAGAAGGACGGTGCCAGTTTTTACACCACGGTGTCCCCATCACTGCACTGGGATAATAGGATCCATACATGTAGGTTTTGAAAGCTGATATTTTCATAAGTTGTATAATTAATGCAGTTTTCAGCTAATCTTTGCATGAACAATTAATAATGTATCCATAAAAGAGCAGAAAAGAATAAATATCATATTACAAGGTTAGAAATAACATTAATTTATTTATTATGTTCTAATTTGTACCTTATAGTTTTATTATATGAGCTGTACTGTAATCACTCAATTATTTATATTTTCTGAAACAGAAAGGACTATAGTCAAAATTGCTTGCAACCTTTAAAATAAGTTTCAAAACAACTAATCAAAGTCCAATGCATAGTTTCTCTTAAAAAAGTACCAAGTCTTAGAAAGGACACAGAGTAAAATATATTGGGCTAACAGTTTAGCCTGAGCATCACATGAAAGGATTTACAAATATGAAGTAGTCAATTCCATATTTACAAATACTGTAATAGTACATAAAGCATTTATCCCTCCATGTAAGAAGCCATTTTTTTAAAAAAACTGATGCTTTTTAAACAGTTGTGATGGACAGCCAGGTCCCACGCCCAGCAGGGACGCCCCTGCTGCGTCTGTTCTGGGGGAGCAACCATGGGCAGCTCAATACCTCCCCCGGGATGCTTGGTGGCAGCCTCCCTGGTGGACGGTGATCCCCCAACCTGCCGCATGGCTCCATGGGAGATGGAGTCTTCCACAGCCTGGTTGGGAGCTCGGATGGCCTCTAGGAGGAGCTGCATGGAGTCAGCAGCCCTGTTAGATGAATCTTCAGCCCCACCCAGAAGTGCAATTAGGACCAGGTGGTCAAGCACCTGGAACGCTTCCGGGTGGGCTATAAAAAGGGCCAGCCACCACCACTCGGAAAGCCAGAGTCGGGAGGAGGAGGACTAAGCTTGAGGAGGAGTGGTGGTAAAAGAGAGAAAAGATTGTTGGTGTTGGAATTGTGCTTTGGGACTGTGTATTGCCTGTGGGTCTCGAGGAAGACGTGCGCCCACGGGTGAAGAAAAATAAAGTCTTTGTTATTTGGTACGTGCCTCTGTGTCCATCTGTGTCGGGTCAGGCGCCTATATAGCGCCTCTGCTACACAGTATAGTATTAAAATATAATTCTTAAGTGAATATAATAGTACTTGAAACACTGTTCACATGCAGAACCTTTGACCTAAAAGAAGGTTTTCATCTTCAGTTTTGCAAGAACATATATTATAAAGCTTTTGTTTGATGTGATTTTTTAAAGAAATGAATTATGCTTTATCTATAGGTTAGGATGTTGAAATGTTTGCTTTAAGAATCAAGGTTTGTTTTATAATATGTGTGTTTTATAATATATGGAATACATTCCCATTACCTGTTTGCTTGAATACTACACTCCATGTTTAATCATGAGATATAGAGAAATACCTGAGCGAAATCAGCGTTATTCCCCTGTGTTGCAGACATGTACTGATTAAATATTGGTAATACAAATTTTATCTCATTAAATGATCATAATACAGGATTTGCCTCATTAAAGATTCATAGTACATACTTGTACAAGGTGCATTTCAGCCAGTAACCAAATGAAAATTATTTCTGATTACAGAATAAATAAAAAAGCAAGTATATAGCTTTTTATTTTCAGAATTACAGTGTGAATTACATTTAAGTGTTCCTGAATGGTCATATTTGATATTGTGGTCTATTACTGGAATTATTTCATTATATAAAAAGTTATTCAGCACACACTGCCATTACTATGACCTAGTAAATGCAGATTTAACTATAGTTCCAGGCTTTTTGGCAGATACTTTACCCCAAAGCTACCGTTATAGAACCTGTATGTGATTGAACTTTTTAACCTTTATAAAGAGTTATGTTATAAGCTGTCTCCAGGACTACATTGTAGCTACAGGGAAATAATAACTATGTCACTTTTGGATTCCACTCATGACAATGCAGTAGGCTGCAGCTCTCGCTTTAGCACTTCACCTTGCTCATTTATCCCAAACTTATTTGACCTCTCCAGGAATGACTCCTATCATTTACAGTATTGTTTTTGAATTATTTATATCAATCTTTTTCCCTCTAAAAAATCAAGACAGTCAGTAATTATATTGAGTCTCACCTATGACCCATTTTAGCAAATTTTAAAATCCAATAAGATTTAAAGAAAAATATCTTCCCAATTCCAGGACCTTTCATTTTTTAGGGGCCCATATTGTATATGATGGAAACATAATAAAAAATATTATACGAAAAAGAGAACACAAGAAGAACAAAAAACTAAGTGACAGCATATTATTGAAGAGAATGCATATTTGCTCATATTAAAAAGAAATCAAAATTATTTCCATTAATTTTATGAGTAATTAAAATTCTCTTGATTATTTTATTTGAATTTTATCTTTATTACTGATATCAAAATATAAACAGATATATATTTTATGTTTACTAGTTTTGTCTGTTTTTGTAACGTTTGTATAATTCATCAACCAGAGTTCAAATTCCTTGCTTGGTCATTGTGAGTGTAGAGTTTGCACATTGTCCTTGTGCCTGCATGGATTTTATTCTGGGTACTCTTATTTTCCCATCACATCCCCAGTCATGTATAGGTTAGGCACAAGTGTGCATATGAGTGGGCAATGTGATGGACTGGCACGCCGTCCAGGTCTGTTTCCTGCTGTGCCCAGTGCTATTGGATATACTCTGACCATCTGTGAAACTAAACTGAATTAAGCAGTGTAAGGTTGGAAAGGTAATATTTCTTTTCAATAATAACATTTAGAAACAACTGATCTGGTCCTCAATAACTGCATTAAAAGTTCCTTATGTTTGACAAATTTAATAACTCTAGAGAATGTTTTCAATATTAAGGACACTAATTGCTATAATAAGTAATGGCAGAAATTCTATCATGTGTCAGCTTTTTGGTTGCTTAAACCCTCCTGAACTGTATCTTGTATCTTTTTCACATTTGAAAAGCAAGACTTCACTAAGGGAAGGTCCAAAAAAACTGATTTTTACATTTTTACAGCATTTACCAGCCCATCACAGTGTGAATGAACACCCAGGTGAATATGACAACACCAATTCACCAAACCTACATGCCTTTGAACGTGGAAACTGCACGCAGGGAGCACCCAGGATATGAGCACCAGTATGCTTATTGTCCATGCACCACCATGCCATCTTAGTATAAATATGCATTTTTAAAATTCTGTAAATTTTACATAACATCAAACCTAGTGTTCGATTCATAGCATGTATTTTATTCACACTAATGGCCTTAATATTTGCTTTGAATTTTTATGCAGTAAATTACTTGGTTAGCCAACTACACATTATACTGTACCATTCAAAAACAACAAAAAAATGGAATAGACAAAATGTTGCAAATTTAATGTTAGTAAACAATCATGCAAACTAATGATGAAAAACTATTTAGAAAAGCAGCATATTGTTTCATTTTGGCTTTAGTGCTGCCATGAAAACAGATACTCTTGAAGATGCAATGCTGCAAGATATACTTTACAAAACTCAAACCATCTGTAATAGCAGCATAAAATCAGTAAAAATATCATCAGAGTAAACACAATCTAGATCAAAAAATAAATATTCACAGAATTGAACAAAAAGTTTACTTCTTGTACTTCTTGTTTCAATATTGACATCACTGTTTATGATGTACCAAAAAATCATCATATAAAGAGCATGCAGTGCTTTAAACTATAAGATTCTGCTTTTCTTAGATGCATAAAGAGCCTGTGACTGATTTGTTGAGCCTGTGTACTATCAGTTGTTGTAAGTGTTCATTACTTCTTTACACACCTCTTGTCTCAAAAGGATGCTCTTGACTGCAGTGTGCATGTAGTAAAGCTGCACACAGCAACATTTTTGTAAAGTCCATTATCATTACGATTTTGGTCCATCAAAACAATTTTAACCTGACAAGTCTGTAAATGAGAAATGTGGAAGCAAGCATTTAAAGGGGCATCATTCATTATACAGGTATATATTTAAAAGGAAAGCCATTCATTGAACAGTTATATGTAATACATAGTTTTACTCTGTTTGAAACTTTCATTGTGCTATTACAGAAAATCACGGCACTTCATACGTTCCTAAGGTATGTTTTTAATATGCACTATAGCACTCTAAAACGGTTCTCTGACTTCTTAATTAGAAAAAGTGTGAAAATTTCACATTTTACTACAAAATGGAAAATCTATTTTCTTAGAACAGTGGTCTCAATCTCCGGTCCTGGAGGTCCTCAGTGACTGCAGGTTTTCATTCTAACCCTTTTGTTAATTAGTGACCTGTTTTTGCTTCTAATTAACTTCTTTTGAATTAATTTTAATTGACTTGTTCTTGGAGACTCAGCCCCCTCAATTCTTTCTTTTTCCTTAATGAGCAGTCAAACAATAATGAGATATAGATGCCAAAACATGACCAGCAAACTGTATCCATCACACAGTATCTGAAAATAAAGAAAGGTGAAGGTCTCAGGAATGCTGATCTGCTCAGGACCACAGAATATTTGAACACTGCTCTTAGAAAAGAGAAAATCAATAATTTTGGAAATGTATGCCACTGCACAATGAGAGCAGCAACAAGCCATGGAATTAAAAAACTAGTTTAATTAACAACAAGAATCAGCTCCTAATTAAGTAACTTCAAGTGAAATTGGTTGGATTTTGAGACCCTGACTTAGTTGGTCTTCTGTTGGCTCACTCACTTCACATTTCATTTCTGTTTGGGTGACGTTTAAAGAAAGAAATGAAGCGATTCAGAGGAATGATGAAGAAATTCAAGGAAACAAATCTTAAAAAACAAGTCAATTAAAATGAAAGAAAAAGGAATTAATTACTGTAGCAGCAAAAACTATTCACCAATTAAGAAAAGGGTTAGAATGAAAACCTGCAGCCACTGTGGCCCTCCAGGACAAGAGTTTGAGACCACTACCTTAGAACAAGCTTCAATACAAATTTTGAATAACTTGGGTGGCATTTTTCAGTTCCTAAGTGTTGTGCAAATTTTACACATTACAAGTTATGCTTCGAATTAACAACAGAGAATAATCAAAAGTTGGAATCTGCACAGAAAAATATCATTTATATTTATGAATCTATTATGAATACAGTATCTGAGTAGTAAAGTGAAACTGTAGAGACAAAGGTAGATGAGGTTGTGAAAGAAAATATTATTTTCACAAAAGGGACTCTAATGTTATTTGTGTGCTGTAATTTCCTAGAAGTAAACACTTAATACAAAACTATGTCATGTCTTGGGTCCTGCCTGCATGGAGTTGGTATGTTTCTCCCATGTCTGTGGGGGGTTTCCTCCATGTGCTTTGGTTTTCCCCCACAGTCCAAAGACATGCAGGTTGAGTGGATTGGTGATGCTAAATTGGCCCCAGTGGGTGTGTGTGTGTTCTCTTGTGATCGACTGGTACCCTACCTTGCACGCTATGTTTGCTGGGATAGGCTCCAGTCTTCTGTAACCCTGTTCTGGATTAGAAAATTTAGGAAATTGTGTGCAATGTCTGTTTGTGTGCAACATTAATAAGTACAATCTCTTAGTTGTATAATTTCGCCATATAGACAAGATCACACTGAAAAGTTAGATGTATAGTTATTTCAAGGTATTTCAAAATATATTCCATTACTCCATTGTTTGTAACCTTTTTTTGCATTACAGGGTCAAAGAGAGAGGAAATATCCTGAAGAAAGGGGCACAAAGAATGAATCAGCCCTGGTAGGATGCTAGTCCATCACAATGCATGCTAAATTTTGAACTGCCAGTTAACTTAACATGGACATCTTTGGAATAGTCAAAGCAACCAACAAAAACCGACACAGGCATAGCATTAAGAGACTGCAAAATTCACTCAATGATGCAGACAGATAATTATACTTGGATAACCTGGAGTGGTGAGGTGGTAGTTCTAAACCTCTGTAACACGATGTTATCCATTTTTTAATTTAATAACATGCATATTTACTGTACTTAGTATATTCAAGTGTACATTGCTATTTTATAGTTAAGAATGAAAAAATCCAGCATTCTATCGAATTTTCTATTGAAAAATATCATATTCAATACACTTTGTGTAATTCTTTTTGTTTCAGAATTTTAAGTTATCCTCTTGCTGAAATACCAAAATATCCTTACTTAATTGCAAAATATGAGATGTTCACAAAACCATTTTAGTTGAATACATCATATAAGCATTTGATTTGGGCCAAAAAGAAAGTGTGAAAATGTTAAATTTAAGCATGTTTATGACTTCTTTGAAAAATGAAAAAGATGTCTCAAAGACTGATTTAATCCCTGAGGACCCCATGCTTATGACTTGATTGAAAGGCAGTGCAGTCTGGGCACCACGTCATGAAGGTCCGTTCAGCCTCATTAGAGAGGCCATGCATATTAATGGCTGCACAACAGAGCACAGTCTTAGTCTATGAGCACAGCAGGTTAATGAATTTGGCTGCGGGGGTCTGGAAAATTACTCGTACTGAAAATTACAACTGCAGGTGATTTCACAGTACCCCACACTAAGTTTAAGTTGGCCATTTTCATTATATCAGGCACACAAAAACAATACACAAAAAGACCAACAGAAATCCTGAAAATATGTGCTGAGTCTTAAGCAATTGAACATCTTCTGAACACCAGTGAAATGTTACAGGCAATAATTTGTTTAAATTTCACTTTTTGCAATTGCTTTCTTTTTTTAATACATAATAATTTTTCAATAATATAGTATTTTATATTTAAAATTTTTATATACATCGTAATTTGTTATTGTACAATTATTTTGTAAGATGATATATTGCAAACAGACTTTAATGTTAATGTTTACAGTAATATGCATTTAATTGCTGGAATCATTTTAGTTAATCCCCCATTTAATTTTCATATTTAAACACAATTATATGATTTATTTTAAAACAAGTGAAACAAGAGTAATTATATATTTTGAAATATTCTTATCACAAAACGTGTGCTACCATTTGAATATGTGCAGTATTTGTGTTTCTTCGACAGTTAGTACAATTTTTATTTATTATTATTTTGTGATTTATATACAGTATATTATCATTTTGAAGAGTTTATATTAACACCTTGAGCGCACAGGGATGGCAATAATAATATAATCCCATTTTTAGCTTTACTGTACATCTTCCAGTATTGAAACTACCAATCAGAGGATGTCTACCCAGAAATACAGTTATGTGAGTTAGACAGGAACATACCCTTATGAAAGAAGTCTGAAAACAGAAAGTGGTTTCACTGGTGATTTGGGCTTTTGCTGGAAACTTACTCATTGCAATATGTATGGTCAATGTGCAATGAGGTTGCGAAGCAAACAAATTATCAAACTGATTTCTTATCACTTTTAGCCCTTTATATTATACATTTGTGGCATCCCAGGGGCATCTGGGGGAAGACAATTAGAAGCTGATCACAGGGCACATTCACATACACACCCAATTCACTCACACTAAACCAATTTAGGGATATCAATTAACCTAACAAATGTCTTAGAGATGTGGAAGGAAACTAGAGTCCCTGGAGTAAAAGCCACACAGACACTAGAAGTATGTGCAAGGATTGACTTTCCCAGAAAATGAACCTGGACTGCAGAAGCTGGGAGACAGTAATTATAACTATGGTACCAATGTGCAAAACACAAATAAACCACCTGCTTTTAATCCCAACAATTAATCAGAAACAACAGTAGCACTCTGAGAACATCCTCTGTAGGCATAGATGTATACTTAAAATGTGAAAGAAAACACCTGGAAGGGATGGATGGCCACAGACCAAATATAACAGGGATTTAGCACCATGTAAAATGAGAAGGTGAAAAAATGTACTATGATTTAGAGCCAAATGCTTATAACACTACAACAAATTAAAAGAACAAAAAAAAGATAGACTGAGTATAAATGCATTGTCCAAGTATGGTGCTTACACAATGTGTCCAAATTATTTCTCTCTTGACTTGATTGCTGAGGTGCAAGTTGGAACATTTTTCTAGAATGTGGTTTTAGCCATAAAGCTTATGATCATCTGTTACACTATAGACAATTGTAGAGAATCTTACATTAAGACATCTGCTCTTAAAGGTTAAGGAAATGGTCAGCCAACTCAGTCCCTTTACAACTGAGCTGTTAGTGGATTTAGTCAAGGGTATTATGTTATAGAGTCTCTGTTGAAGGATAAGTGAGGTTAGAAAGAAGCGCTAAACAACACCAGTATGTGTATGAATGAAACTTGACAAGGATTGGTGGACCTCACTGGAGAGAAGAGAGTGAATCGGGCAATTAAAAAAAGAATATAATAAAAACCTAATTTCCACATTAACAGGGAACGAAATGATGGTGTGTGTGTGTGAGAAACCAGATCTGTGTTATGGGATTTGAAGAATGAAGAAAAGGAGCAGTGCAAGGAAGCACTACAGAAGTATATATAGGACCCTTTTCTTGGACAGCTAAAGCTTAACGTATAAACTTAATGCATATAATATGGATATGAAAGTCTTACTTGCTGTGGTGGGTTGGCACCCTGCCCAGGATTGTTTCCTGCCTTGTGCCCTGTGTTGGCTGGGATTGGCTCCAGCAGACCCCCGTGACCCTGTATTCGGATTCAACGGGTTGGAAAATGGATGGATGGATGGAAGTCTTACTTGACTTAATGAGTAAGATTCCTTTGAATATAGTGGAATACACTTTTCAGGGAATTAGGCCAAAGACAAATAAGTAAATTAACATCTAAAACCAAGTCCAAACACAATTTACTACCTGATATTGACGGTGCCCTATAAACTCATTGTGGCCATGATCTCCTACTGCCTACAGTCACTCATATCTCCAGATAAGGTAGCATAAGCAGTGCAAATAAGTTTTTACTCCAAAGCTGTGAAAATGGTCTCTCTTCCATCTGAACTGGTCCCCTGTCTACAGATATTTGGGTGCCACATAAACAAATTTCTTTTCACAAAGTCAGGTTATTATATATAGTACTCTTGACTGAGTGCAGGCTCAAAGCATTGCAACAATATAAAACCTAAATTACAAATTATTCATTTTAAAAATAACGTTATGTACACAAACAAAAATATACATTAAGATAAACATACAGTTCAACAGAGCTATTTTAAATTAACATAAGCTGAGCTATGGCCAATTAACAAGTGAGAAGGGAAAATACAAACTCCAATTAACAGCATTCTTGGTGGAAAAAAATCTGTTTTGGATGTTAGTAAAAAGCCGTCGACAACATAAAGCACAGGGTTACAATTAAGGAAACCTAGGCCAACTGCTCATCTGCCCGCACTGGGGCATTCTATTTTGTTATACTGTATAAGTTTTTGCTGGGCAGTCTAATAAGAAAACAAAATTCTTTCACCCTTGGATTACAAGGTTCCCAGTGTCTTTGGAAGGCAACATAGCACAGCTTTTACTTTTTAATATGTTGCTGTCTTTTTCTTTGGATAGTTAGAGAATGTTCTGACTATCGATTGTCAAATAACTAGGCTTTTGTTATGTTATTTTATCATCTACTCGAAAGCTAACTGTGTTTACGAGCATCTTATGCTCTACCATAAAATGTGTTCAGGTTGCAGTTTCTTGAAAACCAGTCAAATTTCCTGCATGCATATGGATTTTTGTACAATATCTAAAGTAAAGATGTTGACTGGGAAATGAATAATAATAAAAAAGAAAGACGTTTGCACCCTGTTATTACTGTGTGAGCCTGTCCCATTATTTCAGTATTATGAGAGACCATGAATGAGTTCAGTCAAGGTAATGAGGAAGAAAGAAAAGCACCCTTAAGGGCCAAATATAAAACAATAATGTATCTGCATGTGTGGAATTCAAAATGGATATATTGTGAATGATGGGAGCATCGTAGACATTGATATGAAGAATGTGCCATTTATTACTATGAAGTTTGAGCATACTACTAAGAATTTCACCAAAAAACGTGAATGTGGTAAAATAAAGTAGCTAATGTCAAAAGCAGGAATCGAGTAAACATAAGACAAAGACTGTGGGAAAAAGGGACAGAAAAATGTGAAATTAAGATTTAAATAAAATATTGCTAGGCTTTTTAGATTGTATCTACAAAATTGGACAAACTAGGAAGTATCTGAGGCTGATCTTTCTATGTACATCCTTGTGATGTCATGCATCACACACTCACTTTTGAACTTGGTCTAGCAAAAGAACACAAAATGGCAGCAACCATAACAGAAACAAAATAGCACTGCAGGAGAAAGTAATTAGCTTTTAACCTAATGAAAACATTTCAAATTCAAAAATAAATGTAACAGCTACAGTATATCCCTTGAGCTCTAAACCCCTAAATGTTTTTAGAGGCCAAGAAATGCCTATAAAACTTAAAAAAAAACAAATGCCAGATCATGACAGTTAGAAGCCTCAAGATTGCAGTATGCAAACTGAACATGGAAGTAAAGAAATGGACAGTGTGCAGAGAAGCTGTCTGCTGTTAAATTGAACATTTTTACTTAGAAATAAAGACAGGAACCAAAATATTTAAAAAGCAGACCTAAGGTGATGTCATACCTAATGTACAAAGATTAAACAAGGCACCAATAATAAATATAGGGATAAAAATAAAAAGACAACATCAGGAAAATTATGAAAATATAATTAAGGATGGACATTGCTTAGTGCAAAGTAGAAATGGAAGAAGGGAAAATGCTGTAGGAAGAATTATGTTTTTGTTATGTCTTCATTTCAAAGGATGAAATATATAATTTGTAGAAAGCTGAGTTTCTTTCAGAAAGTGCAAAATGTACAGAAGTTTAGTGAATTAACATTATTAAGGAAAAAGGAGGTGCTGGAATTTCTGAGGTAAAACAGAGATCTGTACACAGCACGTCGAGGCTGAATCTAAATTCTAGGACTTGCACAGTCTCAGTCTCTATGTCTGCACAGGTTTTTGTCTAGGTAATCTAGTTTTCATTCCCAAAGTTGTGTGCTACATGAATTGGTAATCCAGATCGGCCCTTCTGAATTTGATTATGGGTGTGTGCATCAGTGAGCCTTTGTTGGACTGGCATCCATTCCAGGGTTGGTTCCTGCCATGCACTCAATGCTGCCATTATAAACTCTGTCCCTCTGTGACCCTGAATTGGATTAAGCAGGTTTGAGAATGTTTATGTTATTATTATGAGATCAGGTACCCTATTAGATACAAGAAGACATAGGCTAGCATTATCCCATGAAATTGAAATTAATTTAAAGCATGCATATGAGTGTATTGCCAATTCTATACTGAAACTTTACAAATGTAAACATTAGTATGTGCCCTGCGATGGACTGGCACCCAATCCTAGTTAGTTCAAACATTGTGCTCAAAGATGTTAAGATAGGCTTCGGCTCGGCACACAACCCTGAACTGAATTAAGTAGAATGAAAAATGTTAGGTTATGTCATGTTGCGAGAAAAAAATTATCTAATATTTGTGAATCACAGACAGATTAAGGAGTTTTTGATCTTTGAGGGCAATTATACTGTAGCTGCTTTATGAAGAAATTCACATGTGCATCTGTAACTCACAGCAGTCAGGCATGGTGTTTGCAGTTCTATACTGTATAGCATTGACAGAGAGTAGATGTCTTGGGTGGATTATTGATTTAATGGTATCTGGGAGGTATTCTGTTCTGGCCCTGTTATGAAATATTTAGGTATCTCTTGGAGGAAATACTGTAAACGTCCATTATGGTGTTTTGGGCAGTGATCTATAGGTGGCTTCTTCCATTTGAAAGGCATTTGACCTTCTCTGTCTCCTAGGATAACTATATCTTGCAAATCAGAAACTATTAATAGAGAAGACCCTACATATCAAGGACATTAGGTCTGAAAAGAGGCCTGGAGAAAGTAGGAGGTTGTTTTTCATTCTTATGAGCACTGATAATCTGGATAATGCTAGGTGCTTCTTCTTTTTTAAGAACATCTAAAGACTTAGGAAGAAGCACAGCTAGTCAGAGAATACAAAGTATGACTATATGTTATGAAAAAAAATACATAAAGGAGAAAATCAACCATAAAATGGTTATGCTATAGCACACTATGAGGTTCCCTTTTTAGAAAAACACATACATTTTTATAATGTACATTATATATAGATGGCAGGACCACCAAATTATATATATGAGAACAGGGCTTACATAGTGTAAAATGTGATTATCTAAGTACCTGAATGTTTTTTTTAGGAAAATACATACACATATTAGATGCCAGTATATTTCCCATAGAAAAAGATGAGGGAAGAAAAATAAAATAAAAACAAAAGATGTTTACATTCTTCCCTGTTTACACTATCAAAACAGCGAACCTAATAAAAAGGTACTGTTTAAGTCAAACAATTGGGGTTATCAAAGGGAATGAGGCAATAAAATAAAAATCATGCAAATGCAAACCAAAGCAGGATGCTTGGCACTTCTGTAGCTAGTGACCTTTAAGTTCATGATGAAAAACAAATGTCAAGTGTTAGAAAGGCAGGAGTGTTTCTGGCTTTGCTGGGGATTTTGTATGTTGTCTCATCGGCTGCTTTAATTCAGCCTGGCATCAATATCTTTGAAAACTAGGAGTATGTGCTCAAATCCAGTTTCATATTTATTCAGAAACCACAGATAAAAGCCAACTTTATTTAAAAGAGCCCTCCAGTGGCAAGCGTGTAAATGTAAATAAAAGAAAAAAGCAATGACTATATAAATAAACAAATGTACAATTGCGTGCAGGTGGTTTAGCCTACGCTCTACTCAATATGATTGCAATATAGCAATCTCTTTATGTACATTTTTTTAATAATTGACTTTAATAAAACTTATTAACAGGAAGGAAAAGTAATGCATTGCAAGCTGTAGATTTCAATCAGTATGACTCGCATTCTGATAGAACCCTTCATTTTAAAGCAAAAAACAAATAACTATATAGTAAATTCCAGTCAAAATTTGGTTGTTTTAGTTTTATTGTAAGTCTGTGGCAGATACAATCTAAAAAGGTCTGTCTAAAGAGTGTTTGTAAAGTTCCAGAACAAAAATGGCTTTTGTTGTGAGAGATGAGATAAGCTCAATGGAGTAATGGCTAACGCTGCTCCCTAACATCTCAAGGGATTAAGCTCTGTACCCAGAGGTGAACAATGTCAATTCATTGCTGTTGTCTGTGAGCCTAATTGCTTTATGCAAACTTGCTTAATTTCCATACAAAATCAAAAGTCTCTAAACTCTTCTTGAAATTTCAGCTTTTCTTGATATTAAGACTGAAATCAAGGCAAATTGTGCCAGACCCATTTCATCATTAGTTATTTAATAATAATAATAATAATAATAATAATAATAATAATAATAATAATAATAATACATTTTATTTATATAGTACCTTTTCCATGCACAAGGTGCTTCACAGAGTCTTAGAAAAAAAACAGCAGGGTATATGTAACATTGGATACAAATGTTTTCCTGAACAGAACAATGAAACAGAAAACAAAGCATTAAATAGAATAAAGGACAATAAACCAGAGTCAAATACTAAATTCAATACTAAAAGAAAAACCTAACAAATAACCTAATTTGTGATATAACAGACACACAAATTATCCTGAGCACCTGGACAGAGAGGTAAACTGAAAGAAAGAGCAGAATGTTAAGTTAAGTTAAAAGCCTTCCTAAATAGATGAGTTTTAAATTGTTTTTTAAAAGAATGAATGGAGTCAGCTGATCTAATTAATTTCAGTAGGCCATTCCAGAGTCTGGGTGCTATGGAGCTGAAGGCCCTGTCACCCATAGAGTGCAGATTAGTGTGAGGCACAACAAGATTACCAGAATCAGAGGACCTTAGTAGGTGAACATGAGCATAGTGATTTAGAAGGTCACTGATGTAGTCCGGTGCAAGGCCATTTAAAGCTTTGTAGGTTATTAATAGAATTTTATATTCAATCCTGTAAGACACAGGGAGCCAGTGAAGGTGAAGGTTCGAGTAAGGACTCTTGCAGTATAGTTTTGAATCAACTGGAGCTGTGATATAAGATTAGCCAGCAGTGAGATACAATAATTGATGCAGGATGTGATAAAAGCGTGGACAAATTTCTCAGCATTAGAAAAGGAGAGGAATGAGCAAACACAGGATATGTTACGGAGGTGAAAGCAAGAAAGTTTCTTAATGTGGTTTATGTGGGCAGAATAAGAAAGGGAGGAATCAAAAATTACACCAAGATTCCTTGCATCAGAAGAAGGTCTGGTGAGATCACAGTCAAGAGTGACTGAAAAGAAGCTCATTTTCTTAAGTAGCACTTTAGTGCCAATTTGCAGGACTTCAGTTTTGTTGCAATTTAATTTTAAAGAGTTCTGCTCCATCCAGGTTTAATTTCACCGAGGCAAGTTGTGAGCTGAGAAAGCTCTGATGAAGTTGCACTTTTGACATTGAAATAGAGTTGAGTGTCATCTGCATAAAAATGATAACCCAGTCCATAGCTACAAATAATGTGGCCAAGGGGAAGCATATAAATACAGAAGAGAAGAAGGACGAGGACAGAGCCCTGAGGAACTCCTTTTGTGACTGGTGCTGAGCTGGATCTGCTGTTGCCAAGACTAACAAACTCTTCCCTGTCAGTCAGATAGGACTTGAACCACTGGAGGGCAGTGCCAGAGATATCTAGTAACCAACAACACTTAAGTGAAGAACAAGTTTATCACTTTTACCAAAGATAATTGAAATTAAAGACTTCCAATGCCTTGTTTGAAGAAGTTTGTACATTTTTGAACTAATATTTAGTAGAACCACCATTTGATTATATTACAGCAATAAGTCTATTTGAATAGATCTTTCTTGACTTTGCATACCTGGCCTTTCCCAGATAACGCAAGTAAAAAGGATGAATGATAAAATAGTAAACCATACAATCTTTGAGAAATGTTTTGTGAATGATATTATTAAAAAAGCATATATGATTCAATAGAGATGGTACAAATAAAATGGGCATGACTGTAAAAGGAAGCCTAAAGCTGAAGAGTGCCCTGTTTTACCCACTACTGAGTTTAATTAGGTCAGAAATCACTTACACAGGACTCCTCACTCACATATAGATAGATAGATAGATAGATAGATAGATAGATAGATAGATAGATAGATAGATAGATAGATAGATAGATAGATAGATAGATAGATAGATAGATAGATAGATAGATAGATACTTTATTAATCCCAATGGGAAATTCACATATATATATATATATATATATATATATATATATATATATATATATATACAGTATATATATATATATATATGTGAGTGAGAAGTTTTATATATACATATATATATAAAATCCAACATCTGTCTGTCTGTATGTATGTATGTCTGTCCACTTTTCACAAGAGAACTATTTAGGAGATTTACAGTAGATGCTTGAACATTCCGGCTGATTTTGCGACTTATCACGCTACATATCACGGTTTGCTTGCGGTACCAATTTATCTGCACAAATTCGAAAGAGAAGCTGCGGGTCGAGGAGAGAGGGCAGAGTCCTCCTCACTCATGCACCAACCTCTGTTTGAGTCGGTCTACCTCTTGTCACATGTTGGAGTGTATCTTGCCTCAGCTTAGCTAGCGATACCTGTTTGTTCAACAGACATTATCGTCTACAAATTGTTGAAGAGTTAAATTTGACGTTTTTGAGAGAGAGATCAGAGCTACGTGTGTTTTAAAGGGGACAGCTACTGATTTCCACAGATATTATGGCCACATGCTTTTCTCTCCACGCAGGATACGCTCTCCCATCAGAGCTGAACACGATCAGATACAGTGTCAACGTTTGACTTTGGAGCGTACCTACCTTCAACTTGACCAGAATTACATTTTTTTTGGATAGATTTGTAAAGTTTGTCCGGTTTCACTGCTACATGGGTGGAGCTGCGGGGGACAGCTAGTATAGAATAAAATAAATGGAAAAATAAAGATAATTTAATTAAGATGGAATTAAGTGAAATAAATTTGTAAATGACATGTAAAGCAGCATCAAGCTCAAGGTAATGAGCCAGTCTTTGATTGGACAAAAGTCCATGGCAGGGCACACTCCCACTTATACTCTAACCCAACGATACTGAGCCAATTGAGAGTCACCAGTTACCTTAATATGCATAGCTGAGGGAGGGTGATCAGGTCAGAACTGAACCCCATTATCTGAGCTGCAGAACAGCAGTGTAAAGTATGGTCCCAGTCACTATATAAAGAAGAAGGGGCCTGAGTTGCCTCGAAAGCTTGCATATTGTAATCTTTTTAGTTAGCCAATAAAAGGTGTCATTTTGCTTGGCTTTTCTCTACATTCATAATGGCTAACACGGTACAACACCCTAGTACTGTAAAATACTTTTAAGACATGGACTTATTTCATTTGTTTTATTTGTAAAATATATGCTGTAGGAAAACAAGTGCTGACAGTGGTGACACACATCATCATTCTAGTGCATAATGAAGGGCCTGGAAGTAAACCCTGGAAATGCCCTGGACCCTAGAAGACCTAGAGATGAGGGCCACCTGGAAGAAAAAGTGCAAAAGTGTCCATAAACAACAATTTGTTTTAGATGTTGTGAGGGAGTACACCACTCAGACAATTTCAGAAATTTTTGCCCCTTCTGGTACCTAGAGGGAAACAAAAGTTAACAAAGTGGGAGGAATAAGGACTAGATTGCCCTATAAGAAAGACAGACAACAGCCTGACTGTCTTGTTGATATGACACTATTCACTATGCAACGAAAGACTCATGGGTGTAGGGATGGAAATGGCCCTAGGGAGAGTTCTAGCCTAGTATTCCAATACCCAAAGTAGGCCAACCTTACAAGGAAATGATCTGGACTAGATTGGAAGTGACCCTGGGGAAAGGTTTAAAACTGTTCTAAGCCCAGATACTCACCGAGTATAGAGTTGAGATCTAAGTTGGGGTGAATGCTCAATTGTAAGTAGACCTGACTCTTTTAGTGTTAGGCCTCTGCTCGGGCTTTGTTTGTGACATTGTTTGTTTATTTTTATTTGTTTGTTATTATTTTATATTAGTTATTATACTGTTTCTTTGGGTTAATTCTAATCATTTATTTGCATTTTATTAGTCAATTGTTGATAAGTTTTCTGTAATGTTTAATTATTCTGCTTCATGCCTATTTTTTAGGTTTCTAAAGCTATGTGAAGGGGGACAGGGCCCTCTAATCATACTGCCAGTGGGGCAGCTGCATTCTTATTTAAGACTTCCTCAAATCCCAGTCTAACCTCTAGGGTGTTGATTTATTTTTAATTTTTGTCTGTAGCTTTCCTTATTTGATATAGGTTTTCCATTTTTAAGTAGGTTTGTTGTTATTAACAGAGTTTTTTCCCCATTTATATAAATATATATTCTTTTGATAATTCAGGAGTTTATTTTGTTTTGAGGTTCTTCGCATTTATGAAAGCATTTTGAATACTTTTTGTAAAGTTCTTCACTGCAAGTATTGTGACAGTTATAGTAATAAAAGTATTCTTAGGATTTCTTCATTTACCTGCCTTGGAATTTCACATTTTTTAATAAAAGATGTTTTCATCTTTTCATCATTGTGTTCAACAGAGCAGAATTTAAAGATTCCTTCAGTTCAGTTATTGCTGGCATGATCATGCATAATTAAGCTTAATACATGTAGTTAATAAGTTTAAGTTAAGTGTTTTGGAAGGTTTCTATAGTCTTTTTGCTATACCCTCAGATTAAAATCATTAGTACTTTGTTCATACCTTAAGTAATATGCTACCTGATGTTCATTTTATTTTATGAATGTACCAATTTTATACATTTTGGCAGCCTTAGTATCTTCCTGGGTACTTGAGTGGCTTCAGGAATGTACCCCCTTATAACAATATACATGTACATTAAATAATAAGCTTTCTAACCTTTTTTTAATAACTAATCTCTATGAGAATCCAAATGTATTACTTTTTAATTAGAAATTGTATTGTATGTGGTCTTCTAAAAATATCTCCCGTATCTGACTATGCAACCACACACAACATAAAAACTGAGGAAACGAAGAATCATTTCAATCGTATTCACTATTCCATCTTAAATGATTTCCCAGGTATTTGTTAAACTTGTATTCCATCTGTATGTTGGGTAACCTCATGTTAAAAAATGTTTTTTAAATATGCAGATCTGTGATTATTGGCACATATTTTTTCAAAGCTTTTTAAATGCTTACTTCAAGCAAAGCAGATGCATATCATTAGTTTTTGCAGCTTCTACATTAATGTTAAATCTTTCTTGTTCATAAAACAACACTTTGATTTAGACCAGACATTTCAGATTGATTACTTAAAGAGTCACTCTATCTTTTGTTTTTATGAAAGTACTTGAATATAAATGGCAGCAATGAGACACAGTGGTCATCAATGCAGTCTCACAACTCCAGGAGATGTTGGTTAAATCCTAGCTTGGTCACTGTCTGTGTAAAGTTAGCATATTCACCCTCTGACTGCATAACTGTTCCCTGCATCACAGTGACTTGTATATTACATTAATTGGAATCTCTGAATTGGCCTGGTTTAAAGTGAGTGTGTGGTGCAGAGCGTTTACAATGGACACGAGTCAAGGTTTGCTTACTTTTAAATTCATGATGCTGTCAGTTTCCTGAAAACTTGATTTGGAATAAAAAGAATGGCAACACTCTGAAATTTTAACTTCTTCCTTGTCCCAGCATCTTCTCGTCCATTGCTGTCTCATTTAAAATCATGTCTGTTGGTGTACTTCTCTTTACATTAAATGTAGAACTTTTGAAGGGAATATGAAGGATGAAAATATTTAATTTATCAATATATTTTAAAAGGTGAATACAGTGTTTACTTTGCAGTACTCAACCTCAAGTGCATCAGCCAAAGGCTTCCTTTAATTTGCCCTAGGCAAAAATCACATCCTTTGAAAGATTTGTGAACCTAATTGTTTTTTGTTATAAATAAATAAAAGAGCATTTTAATGAACATTACGGCTCTATATTTGGAATATTGTTATGTGGTTAGCTAAATATTTTTTAATTGTTATGCATTATGTTGTTTAAATAAAACCAGTACTTATCTATTTTGCTGTATATGATCGGTAATGGATTGCTTCTAAAATGTCATTTTCAGCAGGACTTTCAGAATAGTCCTTATAGTAGGCAATGAGATTATTTAAATTTACTGTTGCAAAAATATGCTTCTAGTGTTGCATGGCTCAAAGACTGCATCATAAAAGTAACATCAATATTTTGTTCTTTTTTGCCATGTACACATAGTGAGTGATACAAGCATAAATCATCCCCTGCAGTTTCGGATGCTTCAGCAATATTGTATAAAGCAGGAATATTGCACACAAGCCAAATATCATGTTTTTCTTGCTGATAAAGTGAGAATTATATATACTGTAAACAACATGTTTCCTAAGGGTTTAAAGATTGTTTATATTTCAAAATCATCTGTTAATTAAAGAAAGTGTGATTAGAGTATTCACATCATGGTGCATTGCCAGAATAGAACATATACTGTATACATTGAGCAAATTAGTTACATTTGCTTGACTCAGATAGCCATTATTTTCTGTCCACGTAAAATGTGTAATAATGTATGCCTTGAAGAAGTAGACCATTCAATATTTTTAGTCTCAGTGGAATTTAGATGCCTTAGAAAATTTTGTCAAAACAACTTAAAGTATTCCCTGTTTTGTTTTACAAAGTGAGTTAATATTAATGTGGTATGCTTTATATTTTTTACTTGTCTATGTTTGTTTTGCAATACAACTTTATGATCTATTTTCGGTTACATTACTGTTATTGCTTTTTTAGCATACTGTAATATGTTTTACTATTCTTTTTGTCAGGATGGATGGATTTTTAGTAACTATTTGGAAAGCAGTAGTAGTCAAGGTTTCAAATTTTTCATCAAGACTAGAATTGTCCTCCTAATGGAATGTATTTGCTAAACCTTCATTAGTTAGTTGTCACATTTTTTCAAGTCCATCTCTGCTTCAACACAGGTCACAGAAACCTTTGCTTAAGCAAGTGAAGTGCTTAAAATCAAATGTATGTTTCTGACTGGTTGTGCTCGTCAGGTAGCTAATTTTCTCACTGCAGGATAATAGATGTCAAGCAATCCTTGCCCTCCTTTATCCTTTAAGCATTACAACTTTGATACACGTAGCACATCCTTGATATCTGATAATGTTTAAATCTGCAGCTGGTGCAGCACATAATAATTTAGATTATAATATGAAAAAAGCCTGGACGTTTTATATGAACTGCGTCATTCAGTGGTGTTTTGACAACTCTGGTGGGCCATACAAGACATTTCCTTTATGTGTGCAGACTTCCCTAATGCTACATTAACTTACCTTACTAATAATATCTGTCCCACTTTTGCTAATGATGAGTGAGATATGCAAGTTCAAGTAGCATATGTGTACAGCAATATAAATTTAAACATTACGAAAACTGACAGGCTTGGAGCTAACCACTGCTTAAGAAAATTTGCTGGCTCTGAATTGCCTAAATTGAAACAGGAAAACCTCAAACTTAGAATTAAATGGCTTTGAAGCAAAATATAGAATCCAAAATAAGTTGTAGACTACACATACTCCACAACTCAAACAGAAGACTCTGAGGCAATCCAGTACCACTACTAAAGACCAAATTCAAAAAAGCAATTTGCTTCAGAATTGTTCTTTCTCCCCCTGAACTTTGCACTTCTCTGAAATCGAGCATCATACTATTGCCTTCATTTCCACGAAGACTTCCTTGGTGGCCCTTCCTAATTTGTCCATTGAGCAGTGCTCCATAGCCTATTCTGATCATCATAATGTCTTGTGCTTGGAATATTTCTGATATTGATCTGCTTTTATTCAGGCTACTGTGGCTACCTTTAAGGAAACACATGGTCCTGAACTCTTCATAACTCTTTGCAGACTTACACTGCACAGCCTTGTCTGGATAAACTCATACCTGATGAGAATAACAGGTTGTAGCCTTCAAGTTCCATCACTAAACTGGAATGTTCAAATTGCATGTGCACACACACCCCCAAAACGTAAAATTAGAACACTGTAGCACCCAATACAGTATTTTTCTAGATAAGAATTTATATTGAGCATAAGATGAAAATTTGGAAAAAAATATTGTCACATACTTGTGCATGGGAGACAGTTTACTGGCTCTAGTAAGTGTAATTACCTGCTGAGCCAGGGTTTGGCACTGTTCTCTGATCCTTTCTCTCTTTCTCCCTCTGCAGACTGCGTGACCGAAGAACTTACCATCATTGACATTATCTGTGGTGTCCATCCCCCTGGACCCACTCTTTCCTACCATCTTTCTTCATAAATTGGCAAACCAGTTACCTGCTTTGGTTCTATTTAGACTCATGTCTGTAAAGACATCACCGCAACTAATTGTGTTTTTAATTTTCTCAAACTGTCAAATTGTACAGGGTTATTAAATTAGTACCCCAAATCTTTATCTGTGTTGTTTGTGTCATTTTACAGTGGTTTAGTCATGTGGATTTTACTGGGGAATGACGGAACAGCAATGACTGAACACCATAATCACCACCATTGTCACCAAGTTCCAGTTCCTTGGGGTCCAGGCAGGGAAACAACAGATGCAGCTTGCCGAGACTGAGGTGCGGAACCAAGCACAGGTGGCTCTCCGCCAAGACCAATTGCAAGCTCCATTCCAGGTATTGTTACCACTTCCACTTCATGCAGAATCTTATTTCCTTGTCTTTGAGCGTATAGCCACTTGACAGTGCTGGAAGCGAACAGAGTGGGCAAACATTCTGGTTCTGTTCCTAAAGGGTGAGGCGCAGCGGACATACTACAACCGCGATATGCAGTCCACCACTGATTACAATTGCCTTAAAGCTGAGGTGTTAAAGAGACCAGTAGACAAGAGTATGTAGGGAATGGAAATTTGACCCTGAGCAGCCATCATGCTCCCAAAGCCTTTGATCTACTCAGGAAAGGTAGGACACTGGCTGTGATCGTTACCGACTGTAAAGGTTGTTGTTCTTGTCACATGTGACATTCTCATTAATGCCCTCCCTGAGTTTCTCGCATGGCCAGTCTGACGGCAATAATTTATGAACATGAAAACCCTCATTGAGACCCATGAGTGGCACAGTGTGGCCCTGTAAAGTGAGCATTTGGAACAGTCTGCTCGCTGAACACCCAAATGGGACATGTCGGCATCCCTAGCACTCTTAACAGACCAAGGGGCGCCATTCACCTTGGAGACATTCAGAGAAGTTGCCAAATTACTCAGGATTAAATACCTAAAGACCTCAGTATACCTTCCTCAAACTGATGGTCTATTATAGCGGTTCAAGCAAATTTTGCGCAAGGTGGACTGCAAGGATGGGAGGAACCGGGTCCAGTTACTCCCTCTTGTGGTATGTGAATTTCCCCTTGGGATTAATAAAGTATCTATCTATCTATCTATCTATCTATCTATCTATCTATCTATCTATCTATCTATCTATCTATCTATCTATCTATCTATCTATCTATCTATCTATCTATTTGCCTACCAGCAACTTAACCAAGCCATCCACAGGTGTCTCACACTTTGAATTACTATATGGGTGACAACCCCATAGGATATTGGATATTGCTAAAGAGGGTTGGGAAAAAGAAGCACTCTCATCCACAAATATTGAAATATATTGCACAGCTACGTGATAGATTTGTGAAAATCTAACCTATACCAAAACTCTTGTCAGCCCCATTCTTACTTTGTTCATAAACCAGTCCTTAACTTTGTCTCCAATTTGATGGCCAAACAACAATAGGAGCTCAAAACAGTTATCCTGTCTGTGAAAAACCCAGAAGGGTCTCTCTGATTGCATATGATATAGTGACAGAGCCGGGGGTAGTCATCTGGGAACACCTATACTGTACTGACTCCTGGAGGCAAAACATACAGAAGAATTTGAGATCAAGTGAATGACAGACCTTGGTGTGATTGAGGAAAGTTATAGTCCCTGGTCTAGTCACATCGTTTTAGTATCTAAGCCGGATGGGAGTTAGCAATTTTGCAATGACTTTCACCAGAGTAATCAAGTCTAACGATTTGACTGTTATCTGAAGCAGCGAGTGGACGACCTTCTTGAGCAACTTGGTAAAGCAGAGTATCTGACCACCTTCACATGACAAAAGGGTATTTGGCAAGTCCCCTTAACAGACTACACAAAGATAAAGACTGTGTTCAGCACCTCTAGTGGATAATGGCAGTGTCCTTCCATTTGAGTTGCACTGGGCACCGGCACCTTCCAATGTCTGGTAGACAGAGTGCTACAGCCACAGTATTTAAAAATTACAAAATGGTCTAGTCTGAAAACCAAGCAGCAGGTCCAAGCCTTCCTGGGATTAGTGGGGTACTACCTCTGGTTCGTTCCCCGGTTCTCTGAGAGGGTGATGCCCTTAACAGACATAACAAAAAAGCAAGTCTCCAACATAGTAGTATGGAATGCAAATACTGCATTTTGTGATCTTGATGACTCCTAACTTTTATTTGCCTTTCTTCCTCTAGACTGATGCTTTGAACACAAGTCTTGGTGCCATGATGTGCCAAAGCATTGATGGTGTTGAATATCCCGTCATGTTCCTGAACCAGTGGTCAGTGGCAGTGGTCCTTGTATGAGAACCCAGTTGGAACACCTGCAGAGGTGATAAAGAAATGGAGTCCAGAAGTGCAGCCCTGTATGGGTCCCTTGGGATTGGTAGAGGGTGCTGTCAGGGGCGGACCACCCCATCTTGTCTATGGCCCAGAAGTGCTTCCTAGAGGAGACAGAATGGCACTGGAAGCATTCCCGGGGTCTAGCATAAAAGGAAGCCAGCTGCCACCTAGCCCATGAGGGATGGAACCACTCCCAAGTTCCAGCTTCCACTGATCTATCCATTATTCTATACCAATTGGGCACAGAGTTATCTTTCTGCCCAGCTGGCCAATCCGTCCATTGTCCCTCTTGGTCCTCTGATCTGGCTGGGATGCCTGTTCTCCTCCTACGATAGATAGATAGATAGATAGATAGATAGATAGATAGATAGATAGATAGATAGATAGATAGATAGATAGATAGATAGATAGATAGATAGATAGATAGATAGATAGATAGATAGATAGATAGATAGATAGATAGAATTGCCATTGGTATAAAAGACCTCAACACAATTCTGATTAATAATATGTTTATGTTACCATATCTTTTTATTTATATTATTACTATTATTATTATTGTTTTTATTATACGAGGGGCGTTCAAAAAGTTTCTGCACTATTTTTAACTCTATCTATTTAAAATTTCAAAAATAAATTACATCACTTGTCTACATAGTAACCTTCATTTGTGACGCAATTTTCTCAGTGTTGTACCAGCTTTTTAATGCCCAATGACTACTCCTCCCGCCTTCACCGTTTCCAATGAAAATACTATGAAAGTGTGGAAATTTTTTGAACGTCCCTTGTTATCCATTATCCAACCTACTATATCCAAACTACAGGGTCACGGGGGTCTGTTGGAAAGTAACTGAGTATATAATAAAAACAAACACAGGGCAAGGAACTCATCGTATACACAGCAGCACTACACACAGATATTTTTATCAAAAAAATTGTAATGATGGTGACTAAAAAGTATTGATTTGCACTTTTCCAATTAAGTTCACAGGGTGGTGCAGAAGTAGCGCTGCTGCCTCACAGTAAGGAGACCAGGGCCTCCCTGCCTAAAGTTTGCATGTTCTAACCGTATCTGCATGGATTTCCTCTGGATACTCCAGTTTCCTCCCACAGTCCTAAGACATGCAGGTTAGGTGGATGTGCAATACTAAATTGGCTTGAGTGTGAGTGTGTGTGTGTGTGCGTGTGTGTGTGCGTGCGTGCGTGCGTGCGTGTGTGTGTGTGTGTGTGTGCGTGTGTGTGTGTGTGTGTGCTCACCCTGCGATGGTTTGTTCCTGCTTTGTGCCCTATGCTGGCTGGAATGGTCTCCAGCACCCCCATGACCATGTTCAGGACAACCAAAATAAGGAAATGACAAACTGCTCACTTAGAAGTACTAGAAGGATAGAGAACTTAAAACCAAATTGATGCTGTAGCAAGAAGCAAAGTAACCATGAAGACTATACTGAATAGTCCAAGCAAGTTCTGTTTCCATATAAATACGATCAACACTGCACCAACTAAAGTAACACAACATAATAGCAATCAGTGCCGAAACCAGACAGGCACCCTCGAGCTTTGTTTTTAAGGATAGCCATATTATTATTACTGTACATGCATCCAAAAACATTTTCTCCACAAAGTAACTCTGAGTATCCATAACCTTCCATTCACTCTCCCCTCCCCAGATCATGCTTTGCCAGCATGAAGCACAGCTACCTCAGAACATCTCTTCATGCATCTTTGAAGGCCATCTAAAGCAAAAGCGATTTAAGGAGTTGGTGCTGATCAGCAGAACTGCACACCTTGCTGTTTCATGATTTTCTTCGCTTCTTGAGTTATTGTCATTTTTATCTAGCACAACCACTGTCTTCTTGTTACAACACTAATGACTGAATCATGCCATTGCAGACAAGACACTTGTTTGAATTCAGCAGTATATGGTTTTATACAGTAATATCTACACAATACAGTGAAGTATAGTGAAATAGCATAATCTATATGAGTGAACAGAATGTAAAAAAATCTTGATTTGAGACAATGCAATTCAGAGCCTACTGGACTGTTGACTTGCATTTCCATAGTCCTGGGTTCAAATCCTGCCCTGTATGGAGTTTACAAATTTTCCTATATGTTTGCACTGGTGGTTTTCCTCAGGTACTGTGAGTTTTCCATAGATGTACAGGTTAGGTTAATTGATACCTAGTTCCTATCTTGTGCCTAATGCCTCTAACTAAAAGAAAAGAAAAAATAAAAATAATAAAAATAATCTTGAAATTTCAACTTTAATCACGTAGTTTATTCTGTCATTAAAGTAGAACATCATAAACTTCATCTTAAAATCATTTACTAGTTTCTCAAATACCATCGTAACTAAAGTAGCACGTTAAATGCTTTGTTTTATATGTGTTCTTCTATGTGCTCTATGTGTGAGAATCACTAGGTGCTTCTTAAACGGGCTTTCTCTTCCTCCGACAGGACACAGAATCAATAACATTCATGATATTACAGCTCTCTGAATAATTTAAATACTGAGATGTATACTTGATATCATTTTCATGATGCTAGGAATTAAAGCATGTATTAAATATGGGAACACGGTGCAGTGATAGTGACGATCTGGTGACCAGTCCAAAGATTGTTCTTCTTGCTTCCTGCAAGATGCTTGCTGCACCGTTCGTGACCTTCGATGAAATTATTTATTGCAGCAGTACTGTCTCTTTCAAACGTACTAATCCCCAATTCCTGTCCTTCCTTTTCTTTCTCCAAGTACCCAATTGCCACACAATCAGCTCAGTAATAGACATTAAGCCATCTGTAAGCTTAGAACTCTGATTCTTCAAAACTTTTAAGGAACATTGAAATATCTTTACAGCACATGCTTAATTATTCTGTTCATCTATTCTTCCAGTGTTGCGCCAGCCCCAGCAAGAATACAGCACGAGGCAGGAACAATCCCTGAACGGGGTGCCAGCTCCTTGCTAGTGCTGTGACACAGTGTCCTCACATGTTTAATTATTAACAATATAGATTATTTAAATGATGTTAACATTTTATCTGTATAATGTAATAAACATATGTTGCTGCATTTCATCTTAAAAATGATATTGTCATCATATGTAAATACACGCTTAAGTGGCTCAGGTTTTGCAATATTATAACTGTATCGCAAGTTTACAGTGAGGTAATTGTACTTATAAGTACAAACAGTTCTACAAGGACCACTTGATGGACTAGTTGATTGTGTTTATAGTTCTTGGGATGAAACTGTTTCTGAACCGCAAGGTCAATACAGAAAAGACTCTGAAGCGTTTGCTGTATGGGTACAGTTCAAATACACAGTGTGGCTGAGGCAGCGTGTGCTTGATGCTGTATACCGATAATTCTCTTTCCAATCAGCTGCTGTAGAGCTGTGATTCCACACTCAGATACAGTGATATAAATAATCTGAGTGGTGCAGTGAGAGTAATATGGAAAATGATGATCTGCTGTGGCAACCCCTCACGGGAGCAGCTGAAAGAAGAAGAAGGTGCAGTGAGAGTAACAAAGCTAAAGCAGCTATGATATTTGGAATAGTTTGGCCATTCTATAGACCATTATATTGTTACGGGTTAATTACAATCAAATGCCTTAAACTAATAAACAATATGTTGTTAATTTAGTGTATATGATAAAGCCGCGTCAGGGATGTGATCTAAAAAAGAAAGAGAAACAATACTGGAACAAAAGCCCTGCTTTGATGCTGTGTGCTGCCAGTTTGTAAAACTGAGCAGAGAACTTGCATACGGCAGGGTTTGAGCTAGCGTGAAAATGTGCGTGGCCTTACGCCAAGTTTAGGTTTTATACATTGCGATTTGAGAGTGGAAACAGGTGTATGCAACATTTTTGTGCATACTCACTGTTTATACACAAGATCCCAGGTCTTTATTTCAATTGCGTTAGAAAGAAAAGGCAAAGAAATGATATGGTTAAATAAACATAACCCCTGGTCATCACATAGATTACTATAAATGTACGTGCATTACCTGTTAAAAAAAAAAAAAAAAAACTTGTTAGTCCTTTAAAAGAAGTTCTACTACTGTAATAACCCAAAAAGCTGAAACAATGTTTTAGCAACAAAACACTAGTAACATTTTTCACACATTTCTTAAAACATTTTTACTTAAAAGTCCCAATTATTCACTTTAAGAAAACATTTTTTTGTGGGCTAGTGGAAGTCTACAAGATGCCATTCATGCAAATGATAAAACAAATAAAGGTGCAATGCTGAATTATGCACATTAAGCAATTTTATAAATAAATATCATTTTGAATGCAACATTACATTACTGTTTTCATAAAAAACATAGTGACCTTTTTCTTTCTGGGACAGATATCAGTTTTATCTGTCTCTCTGTAAGATATGTGACCTGCATTATTTTGTAACAGTATTTAATACCAGGACTATTGCCTGTGATCTTATTTTAGTGTAGATTCAGGGATTGCTATAAAAACTGCTCTACAGCCAATGATACGAACAAATACTGTAACATGTGCATGAGTATATACACTGTATATACTATATATGAGGGGGGACCCAAAAATAACCGGAATTTTGTTGTTGTTAGGTTATTTTTTTATTTCCGATTATTTTTGGGTCCCCCCTCATATATATATATATATATAGCCGGGACACCCAGAAAGATCGGAGGAGGGCTTACACATCCTCCAGACCACGAGGGGGCGACCACCCTGGTGGCTTTGGGGACCACAGGAACAGAGCTTAGAAACTCAACCCTATAGAAGCCCGTGGTCACAGATGCCTGAGGAGCCCTGGCCTTCAGCACTTCCGCCACACCCGGAAGTGCTGGGGGGAAGAAGACCAGGGACACCCGGAGTGCTTCCGTATGCATAGCCGGCACTTCGCTCATTGAGAGGCACCTGGAGCATGTCCGGGTGGGTTTAAAAGGGGCCGCCTCCCTCCATTTGAGGGCTGGAGTTAGGTGGAAGAGGACGGAGGAGAGGAGTGGAGGCGGACCGAAGAGATAGAGAGGCCCTGGAAGGGCATGGACTAAAGGGTGATTGGTGCTGGGGTACTGGGTTGTGTGCTGTTTATTTGTGATAAAATGTATAATAAATGTGTGCTGGTTTTGGAACCATCAGTGTCCGCCTGTCTGTGTCCGGGCTGTTCCCCACAATATATATATATTTTAAGAAGAATGACCGTTAGACATTGCGAAGGTTTGGGGCAGCCACTCGTATGATTGTTCCCAGCTGCAAAACAGTTGCAAAAACATTGCCATGTTCACTCAATCGAGTCCAAAACAGAACTGATTCTCTATACACAAGATGGCAGCTTTAAAGGCCGGTGGAGGAAGTGATGTCATCAGGACCGGAACCAGAAGTGACATCATTGGCTGCCCCAGAGCCAGGCGGGATTTCCCTAGAATGGTCTGCAAAAGATCGAGAGGGAGAATTAGTGCACTTTGCCACCCCCTGGTCCGGCGTGGAATCACATGTACTCAAGCCCTTTAGTTGTCTCCTAAACACGCATGTGAAAATATATATATATATATATATATATATATATATATATATATATATATATATACATATATATATATATATATATATATATACATATATATATCTATATATATACATATATATATATATATATATATATATATATATATATATATATATATATATATATATATATCTATAATAATAAAAGGCAAAGCCCTCACTGACTGACTGACTCACTCACTCACTGACTGACTCACTCATCACTAATTCTCCAACTTCCCGTGTAGGTGGAAGGCTGAAATTTGGCAGGCTCATTCCTTACAGCTTACTTACAAAAGTTAGGCAGGTTTCATTTCGAAATTCAAAGCGTAATGGTCATAACTGGAACATATTTTTTGTCCATACACTGTAATGGAGGAGGCGGAGTCACGTATCGCGTCATCACGCCTCCTACGTAATGACGTGAACTAAAAACAAGGAAGACATTTACAGCACGAGTCACACGCGGGAACGAAGGCAAATGACGTTAATTTTTGACTGTCTTTTAATACTGTGTAAGCATACATATTAACACATGTGCAATTAAACGTGTGCATTTACGGGGTGATTTCTCAGGCTTAAAAGCTCACCTTTTATCAAACGCGGGAAGAAAGGTAACTGACATTGTTCACTGTCTTTTAATACTGTGTAACCATACATATTAACACATGTCCAATTAAACGTGTGCATTTACGGGGTGATTTCTCAGGCTTAAAAGCTCACCTTTTACTAAAAAGGTAAATGCAAAACTATTTTCAATCAGTTTATTGAAATGCTCCCGTTAAGGATTGCAATAACATATTCGCGAGATAAAAGAACGAAGTAGGGGGAAATGGAGGAACAGCCGCAAACAGCGAAGAGCAAAAAATTAATTAAACAATTGAGAACGGAGCGAGTTAAGCATACAAGCATGTTCATAAGGGAAACAAAGCACGGTGTAAAACGTAACTTTCAATTAAGTTTATAGAAACGCTCCCGCTGCGGATTGCAATAACATATTCGCGAGATAAAAGTTTAATGACAAGACACGAGGTATAAACGAACCACACGCCGTGGCGCAACGTTAGGGGCAACTTTTTCAAACATTCTATGATCTGCTTCTCGCAACTGAAAGACGGCACATGGCGGATGTTAGCCGACTTGCTGACCGCAACGTTAGGGGCTTCAACTATGGCGCTGACACAACATCTCAGTGCCAACACTTTGCAGACTGTACTTAAAAGACACGCCCTCCTCACTGGACAGTTGAAAACACCAATCAAACTAACGATGACATCAAGTATTACCCAATCCAAAGTAGGAAAGGAGGCATCTTCACAAAATGCGTGTGGGATAATTTGCATGAGACGCTGCTTTAAAAAAAAAATGATACAAAACATACGGGATAAATCCCGTCCAGTATTGATTCAAAACGGGACGCGCAATTTCATTCTCAAACCCGGCACGATTCCGTATTTTAAAGGACGGGTGGCAACCCTACAGTGCCAGGTAACCACCCATACAATCAGATTGTGATTCAGACTAGGAATGCAATGAATGTAATTACCCCGATCTACATACAAGGCGAAAGTCTTGCAACATTCAAAGATGATGGTTTGGGATAAGTACACCATACAACATAAAAGAGCTTATGAAGCCTTGAACCGAAAAAAGCAAGATCTCAGAGATCGTTAAAAAAAAAATAGGAGGTAATGTCGTTTTACTCGCTGTAGATTTTAGTCAAACATTACCAGTTATTCCACGAGGGAGACCAGCAGATGAACTCAACGCGTGTTTAAAATCCATGCTTCTCCCACGCTCGGTTATATGTCGCGTGTTCTCGGGTAGGTGCACCAAAACATTTATACATTTAAGCATGTAATGGGCAAACAAAAAATGAGGTATACCCGAAGGCACTGCAGTAGTACTTCATGTAACTTTACTTCTTAAATGTTAATGTTTTACTGTTTAATAATTTATACGCTTCTTATATGTTGTTCAAATTCTTTTATCAAAATAACACTGACAGCGCAATGCACGATAACATGGAGTGAATACACCATACGCATCCGTCCACGGCCGCCCTGGTGTGCGCAGATAGGAGTTGATTCTAAAATAAAATAAACATAAAAACAGTAATACAATCATCACCCATAAAGCGGATAGCAGACGTGACGTATTATATGTGTACCAGATTTCAAGTCAATAGGTGAAACGGTTTGCAAGCTACAGGTGATTTAAAATCCTGGACAGACCAACGAAAAGCCACGGTAGCAAATTATAGAAGAAGATTTTACTGTTTAATAATTTATATTTATATGAAATGTGCTTCTTATATATTACTTCATATTCTCATATGATAATCATGTTCATGTTGTTTATATTGATTTCTATGTTATTGTAAGTGCATCTATGTGTGTATATGTATGTATGTATGTATGTATGTGTATATATATATATATATATATAAAAAATATATGTGTATATGTATATATAATATATCTGTATATGTGTGTATATGTGTGTGTATATGTGTATATGTATATATATATATGCCAGCAACACTCATAACAATGACAACACAATTACATTGACAATCATGTTACGTTATTTTTAAAATGTTTCCTTTACTTTTTCATAACCTCTTTAACACACTACTTCTCCGCTGCGAAGCGCGGGTATTTTGCTAGTATATATATATATATATATATATATATATACTAGGGGGCTCCGCCCCTTGCTCGCTTCGCTCGCCAACCCCTGTGTTTGGTTTACCAGATATACAATACAATTTATTTTTTGTATAGCCCAAAATCACACAAGAAGTGCCACAATGAACTTTAACAGGCCCTGCCTCTTGACAGCCCCCCAGCCTTGACCCTCTAAGAAGACCAGAAAAAACTCCCAAAAAAAACCCTTGTAAGGAAAAAATGGAAGAAACCTAGGGAAAAGTAGTTCAAAAAGAGACCCCTTTCCAGGTAGATTGGGCGTGCAGTGGGTGTCAAAAAGAAGGGGGTCAATACAATACAGTACAATACATAGAACAGAATAAATCCTCAATACAGCATAAAAATAAAAATTCTAGAAGTACGGAGTAGAATTTCACATTATATGATATCACATAATATGATTTGGATTTGTTTTAAGACCTGGAGACCTCATTTATCAAGCTGCCTCCCCCATTTTGCCATTCCACATCTGAAATAGCGCTAATCCGATGAAAGGACCCATCATTCCCACGTCCCCATTCATCAGGGATGACTTTACCTTAGGCAGGCAATCTACAATTTAAAGAGATTGTTATTTTCTTGTGAATTGTTACTTATGCATTATTTTCACTTTTACTTTAAAAACTTTTGTAAAAACAATACTTGTTTCTTTATTTCCTGCCCCACACGTGGTTACATCTCTTTCTTCCCAGACGTATAATACTGCTCGTGTTGTGAAGGGTGTTGCGGCTGAATGTACACTAAGGATATGCCTTTGGATCATTTGCTTTCTTTTTGCTGCTTGCTAGCTGCCTCTTCTGCCTGTCGCATGTCATTGTTTTAAGAGCTCGGAGCACATGATACTTGCCTGCCAAAAGCAATCCAACAACTGCTAGCTTAGAGGTCTGTTGACTTCTGCTGTTGACTTTGCGCTGCCCTTCGATCTTTTTAAAGCCTGTACAGCCGCTGTCCTTTTTGCTACGGCCCTGGGACAATCTCTTGGCACCAAGTCTCATGTTTACGGTCACCGTGAGACGCACTGTGGCAAGCCTCCTTGGTCTCACGGGTCTTTAAAATGTCTTTTGAGATGATCACATATCGTAGCCTTGCATTTGCTTTCCATTCCAGGATTTTCTTTTATATAGAGAGAGATAGTATATGGAGGTTAGGTGGTCTCAAACACAAAGAATTTTTGGGAAGCCAACCAGGTCATCCCTGTTATTCATTTCCAGATGAATGTAAAGGTTTTTATAATAGAAAGAAAAATGTGCACCCTCGCACTGCTCTCAGCTCTGGGGCTTTGCATAAATTGCAGAAACAGAAAGATTCACTTCTCAGAGTGTTGTCTTACACTGACCTGGTAAGAGGCGGCTTCCATTGATGCAAGGCTTTTATGGTGGCCAGACCAGAAGGGGTGGGGTTAGGTGCCCTCATTAGGCAGCTTCTCTGTACTATGAGGGAAGAAGAAAGGAAGATAAGGTTTGTGGTAGTTTCCCTTCTTTGGAAGGTTATTGCATACCTGAGCCTGTGAAGAAGTCCTCCAACACACATGCGTGACAATATAATATTTGGAAATATAAATTTGATATAATTGCTATAATATTATAAATATATTACTACTTGTTTATATATATATATATATATATATATATATATATATATATATATATATATATATATTGTGAAGACTGGCTCGGACACAGACAGGCAGACACGTTCATGTCACCCAACACACGTTTATTATACATTAATATTTACAGTAAAGTGCACAATCCAGTGCCAAAGCACCATTCACCCTTTCAAGTCCTTGGCCACAACACAATGCCTTTCTCTCTCTCTCTGGTCCGCCTCCACTCCTCTCCAACACGCTTTGTCTTCTTCCTCTCGACTCTCGCCTTGACTGGAGGGAGGCGGCCCCTTTTATGTGCCCCGGATGGGCTCCAGGTGCATCATTAGGGCCTCCGTAGCCACACCCCTGTGTGGCGGAAGCTCCCAAGGTGTTGCCGGAAGTCCACCGGGTGCTCTCAAGTTTCTTCCCCCCAGCACTTCCCGGTGTGGCGGAAGTACTGAGGGCCAACACTCCCAAGGCATTGGGGCGCCCCCTGGCGGTGACCACGGGCCCCTACAGGGCTGAGCTTCCAAGCTCCGTACCCGTGGTCCCCAAAGCCACCAGGGAGGATGCCCCCTCGTATCCTGGAGGAGGCACAAGCCCTCCTCCACTCCTCCTAGGCGTCCCGGCCGGGCATGGATGCCCGCCGGGCACCACAATATATATATATATATATATATATATATATATGTATATATATATATATATATATATATCCCATTTCCATTTTGGGACAATTTCTAAAAATGCAATAAAAATAAAGTGTGTTGCCAGTATCAGTTTCTAAATGTGCTTATGTTTAACACATAAAATTAAGTTTGTTGGTGAAAACATCGAAAATCTTTTCTTTGTGCTTTTGCCTGTTAAATAAAGGTTTAAGTGAATTACCAAAGTACAGATGTTAGTTTTTATTACATTTTTAGAAAGTGCACCAACTTTTTTGGAAATGGAATTTGTATTTAATTGTATGTTTTTATTTATTTATAATGTTTATTATATTTTTGTCAACTGTTCTGAGGAGTCATGCAAGTAAGAATTTAATTGTATTATGCACACATGATAATAAACTTCATCCTGACCTCTCAAATACTGATTTGGCCACTCCTGATAACTTTTGCAATAACAAGGTTCTTATCCAATTGTATCATAACTTTAAAGCTTGGCTAAATACACAGCCTTCAGACATTACCAGACCACAGGTTGCAGTGTGCACATATGAAATAAGTAATATACTTATTATCTACTTTCTATTGTTCAATTTTAATTAAAAGCTGTCACTACCTGTACAGATGACATGAACTCCTTCATGGGCATCTGACAAGAATTTACAAGAAATGCTACTTTTCATTCAGCTAAAATGCCTGCAAACAAGTTTAGAAGTTGAAACATTTAATTATTAACACATCCAAATATGTTAATGGAAATACGCATACAGTTTACAATTGAATTTGTCTATATAATCGCATAGCGAATGAAGTCCCCACAAACTTATTTCCTTTTGCTGATTGTTTACTTCTGCTTATCCAATTATGAGTCATGGGAGAGTCAAGCCTACCCCTATATTATAGAACTCAAGCCAGTTACCATCTCTGGAGTGTGAGTTCATTACAGGGCACACTCATATACACATCCGTAATTACTCATAAAGGCTCAATTTAGACTCACCAAATAATCTAATACACATTTTGGGTGAGTATGAAAAGAATAGCGTACCCAGTGAAAACTTTACAGAGACATAAGTAGAATGTGTAGACTCTATACAAACATTGAACAGTCCAGATAATGGATCCAAGTCTTTTGTACCCCTGTGGCACCACCATTTCCTCTTAATTTATTTTAATGCTAATCTAAATGAATTTGACAAAAACAAACTAGATAGATAGATAGATAGATAGATAGATAGATAGATAGATAGATAGATAGATAGATAGATAGATAGATAGATAGATAGATAGATAGATAGATAGATAGATCTTTATTTATCCTATAAGCAAATTCACTTCAGTGTAAAATAAAATTAACAGGAGATACATTTTCACAATGAAAAAATAACAAGAGAAGTATATTTGCAGTATAATTAGGTAAATAATTGATCAGGTAGTCACTAGTTCTACTGTATAATGACAACATATCCTAAACATTGTTAATCTGAAGAGTAATTTTGGCAAGCTGTAAAGCAACAATAAGTGATGGCATCTCAGAATGTAGAAAATCTAGCAAATACAATTTTTCTTGTTAGGTGGCACAGACTGAAGGACAAGCTGGTAGCCTGCAGGGCTGTATAATTTGAAACTTAAGCTTGACTGAACTCAGTAACAATTTTTCATCTCTTTAAATAGCTGAAGTTTTATGCTTGTGTGACTTACATTCTTGTTATTAAAGTGTAGCTGTAAGGGATTATTGATGCAATATAATATAAATGGGACATGGATATGTCAAACAGTGTATCTTTTGGTGAAGTAAATGGGGTCAACTGGCCTAGGTTTTGAGACAATCAATTGGAACATTAAAATTACAGCAGTCACTCTCTTATTTAAAAATAGCCACAGTAAATGTAATATTATAACACTGACACATTTACTGTCAACCAAAACAATATAAAATATACAGTATTTAACTCTTAGAACTCTAAAGTGCTGAAACACTTCTGAAACACTTACACAAAGCAAAATATATGGGCTTCATTGCAATAACATTGAAAATTCAGTGTTGCATGTCAGTCCTTCACAAAATGCTTTTAATATAGATTTTCAGAGAACATGTAAAGTATGAGCACTAAACATGTAACATACTGTACTCCTTTGCTAAATGAAATATTTATTTATGCTAATATATTTGAATATAAATTATATAGCAGGTGATTGTTTGGATGATGTGTTTTTTAACTGAAAGTTTTGTTTAGCTATACAGTATATCAAATACTGTCATACATGTTTTTGCAAAGTTAAATATTTTCCTTAAATAGTGACAGAAGTTATACATTTTTTAACCTTTTAAAAAATCATTACTTTTTGCAGAAACCTTAGCATTACTGTAAATTAAATTATTCAAGCATTTTAAATGCCACAATGGTTTACATAAGTCCATTGGGAAAAACAACTTCCATTGGACTATTATTCCCTCTGTGACATGTCACTCAGTCCAGATGGGTAAAAATGGAGTAAGTGCCTCACAAAAGCCCAGCCTAACTATAATCACCAGATTACAGCAAACAACATGTATACAGTAGATTTCAGTTTGTCAAGGCTCACATATTATTTTTCCTCTAAGTCATAAATTTCTGTTTTTTAAGAAAGCTCAAAAAATAAAGTTTAATAGATGAATAGTGGAACTCCAATTTTCATATTACCTCCAAAGGAATTTCATCAGTGGGCGAGCCATACATGTTTAGCTGTATCTTTTCCCCAGAGGTACAGAGTAGTTTTGCCTTGTGGACCTTACACTTTTACAGTGCATAATATAATGCGCTATATACTATACACTATATACAGTGAGATTTACCTTCTATAGTTACTTTGTACTGAGCTAATAGATAAGGGCTGCAAGAGTCCATTCTCCGTTCTCCACTAATGACATCTTCCTGATGCATGCACTATGCCTAATTTGAATCATTAAAAGTTACAGGCACCTAGGACTCTCCAAACACAACCTGTCCACTTCATGTACAGTTGGATTCGTATAATAAAAAATACAAGAACACTCCAAAATTGAATGCGTAGCACATACACTGAAATGAAATGAGATCAGCCTTTGCAGTGTACCATTTTTGTGGTACAACTACATCCAGACCCCACTAATGACAATAACACTGGACCTCCCCCATTCCCCTTACCTTGTTTTGCATACCGTATAGCTAGCTTGTTTTCTCTGGCTGAACTTCAATGGTGACACTTCATTAATCAGAGCTCATCAGCAAGATGTTTTCTTTAAAGTTTCAAAGGTCCCTATTTTTAAGCATATATTGTCTTCCCAGAAAGAACTTGATTTTTCCACTGTTCTCTATAAAAAGAACTTTTCAGAGATTAGGTAGCTCACCTGTGTTGCCAAGAGTAGTTAAACAGGAACACAATGGCTATGTTAGATTGAGAGAAAAATGAGGGATCAAAAAGGACAAAGGAGTCAAGAATCTGGAGTGAGAAGAGAGATGAAAATTGTCTTTTGCATTTTTCATGTATTGAACACTTTCACTGTGGCCTAAACAGTTACTATAGGTGCTCCTATGTTGCTTGTGTTTGGTGGAGTAATGAATATAGAGTGGTATGCAAAAGTATGCAGTCCCCCTGAAAATCATCATAATTTTCTGCATGCCAAAAAAAAGATTTGTTCACATATTTATCCATTTAGTATTTTAATGTGAACTTTTATGCTGTAATGATACATTTCCAAAGTCAAAATAAACCATTTTCTGTAGATAACACAAAAGTTAGTGTTTGCATAAGTATTTAAACCTCTGTGCTTTGGAAGCTCCAGGTTTACACAAATGACAAATGAATCACAAACGACACAAAGGTGACAGTCATTTGATCATAATTAAATATAATTAAGTACTACTTCTGAGTTGTTTATATCTCTCTGGATATAAGGGCCATAGTCTTTGTTGGATAATCACTGCCAAAATGAAGACAAAGGAGCATTCTGCTGATGTGTGAAACAAAATTTAAATATACAAGGCAGGGAATGCCTACTAGAAAATAAGAGTATCCCGTTAACCACAGTTGGATTTAGATAGATAGATAGATAGATAGATAGACAGACAGACAGACAGACAGACAGACAGACAGACAGACAGACAGACAGACAGACAGACAGACAGACAGACAGACAGACAGATAGATAGATAGATAGATAGATAGATAGATAGATAGATAGATAGATAGATAGATAGATAGATAGATAGATAGATAGATACTTTATTAATCCCAAGTGTAAATTCACAAAATATTCCACGTTAGCATCTGGGATGTTAGTTGTTAGTGACATTTCACAAAAACACAACAAACTGTATTCTCTGTAGGTCCTGACATTTTTCACCAGAGCAGCCAGTTCGTCGATCTTATTTGGTAGTGAGTTCACATTTCCCAGGATCACAGAAGGCACCAAAGGCTTGTATTGCCACTTTCTCGCTAGCCGCTTAGCCTTTAGCTTAGCGCCGGCACTGCTGCCACCATACAACCTTCTTACCTTGTCGGGTAAATAGGGAGCCACACCGGCACGGGCCTTTGTTCTCAGCGCTTGAAGTTGACTACCTGAATAGATGAGTCTTGGTGTGTAAAAATCCATGTCCAAGTAGTTAAAAAGTAGTAAAGTAGTGTCCAGAGAGCAAGTCCACATAAAAGTAAGTGGTAGGAATGATCAGAGAAATAGAGAAAAAGGTAGAAATATAAAGTCGTACATGGAGCTGCTGGAAAGGCTGCCACTCGTGGCGCGCCTGAGTCATACAGTCAACATCAGAAAGTGGAAGGTTGATCACAGCACCCAGACTGTTACTAGAACAGACCATCCCTCAAATCTAAACATCAGAGCCAGATGTTGACTGGTGAAACAGGCTACTAAAAATCCAGCTGTCAATCTCAGAAGTATAGCTGAAACTGGAATGAAGGTGCATGGGCCCACAATCTCAAGAGCTCTCCATAAAACAGTCCTGCACAGAAGGGTAGTAAGAGAGAAACTATTCCTTAAGAAGGTCCAAATAAAAGCACCTATGGCATTTGCTACAATCATGAGAAAGACCCAGTTCAGATGTGAGATAAGGTTTTATGGTCAGATGAGACCAAGATAGAACTTTTTGGTCAGACTTCAAAAAGGTATGTGTGGCATAAAATGAACACTGCCCATGCAACAAGAAATACCATACCTACAGTGAAATATGGTGGCATTAACATCATGCTATGGAGATGCTTTTCATGTGCTGGGCGTAGGAATCTTGTCAGAGTTGAAGAGACAATGGATAGACACACATACTGCACAATATTGCAGGAAAACTTGTTCCAGTCTGCGTCGAACCTATGGTTCGGGAGAAAATTCATCAACATGACAATGACCCTAAGCACCAAAGGCCAAAGCGACACTGGAATGATTCAGAAACAGAAAGGTGAATGTTTTGCAATGGCCAAGTCAAAGCCCTGATCTTAGCCCTATTGAAAATCTGTGGCACTACTTGAAAACTGCTGTCCAGAGGCGCCATTCCACCAATAGACGGTCTCTATACATTCTACCAAGAAGAATCACTCCTGGACAATGTGCAGAACTGGTACATACTTACCCCAAAAGAATTAAGGCTGTATTGCAGCAAAAGAGTTCTTGACAAAGTATCATTGTGTAGTGCTTGAATACTTATGCAAACACTAACTTTTGAGTTTTTCTTCTTCAGTTAAATATGAACAGAAAATATGTGTATTTTGACTTTGGAAATGTATTGTTACAGCATAAAAGTTCACATTAAAATATTGAATGGATAAATATGCGTACAAATCTTTTGCCATGCAGAAACTTATGATTACTGTCAAGGGGACTGAATACTTTTGCATGCCACTGTAGCTGTAGATGGGGCACTGGTACCAAACAAGAGTGAGTCTATGAGTTGGCACTCTCAACACAGGAGTAATCATCAGTTATGGGTATGCCGCATGTCATGTTAGCGTGAAGATTGTGTCTGTTGGGAAAAACTCCTTACACAGGTTTATGATGCTCTGGAGATCATTGAAGCATCCAAGAAAACCAAGCATGGGGCACCTGATTTTCCAGTGATGAAGACATGCTCAATACAGTAACTCTCACCAAATAAGGACTCTGCTGTTTACAGAAACCTATTCCACTGGGAAAAAGGGCTGAAAATGGGCTTTTTCAATGAACCATATTCCTGGGAAGCCTATTTGAACCATTTTATTGTAAATATGTCTGCTAATGGATGGTAGACCAAGGCAGCAGGCTCCATTGGATTTGCTGGAATGTCTATTGAAGAAAGATTGAATGAAGCCTTGAATGAAGAGGGATGCCAACAGAAGGATTAAGCAAGCAAAGCAACAATAAAATGTACTTATATAGCAAATTTTCATACAAGAAAGTAGCTCAAAGTGCTTTACAATAATAACAGCTAAACAGAGTTATAAATGAAAGTAAAAACTATGAAAAGTTATTTAGAACAGATGAGAATCATAACTACACCTTAACTACATGCTATGGTCAGATTGCCAGGGAGGACAATAAAAACTCCAGTTGGTGGAATACTGGACAAAATAAACCTATGGGGATCCAAGGCCAAAAACCACTCAGACACCCTTTGGGCATTCTACAGTCCATGAATCCATCACTATTAACAGGATATTCTTGGTGAGCTCTATTCACCTTCCCAGCATCTCAGAAGGTTGAAGTCTACTTAGGCCAGAGGGAAGTGGTATATAGCACTAACAGAGAGTACAGGAAAAAAAGGAAAACACACAAAAGTAGTGTTTGGTGACCAGCCTATAAAATAGCAAATAATATTGCATTTTATGAAAAGAATCAATTTCCTCCACCTTCCCTCAGTATAAAGGAATGATGGCAGCAATTACCTAACTAACCAAGGGAAAGCCAGTATCTTGCATTGGTTTAAAAGACCTAACTTTTGTGATGTTTCTTAAGTGAAAGAATGCATTCTTCGTGATAAGCTTAAATGTGTGATTTGAAGTTTAGCTCTGAATCTAAAAGATGCCTACATTTTTTACTTCTGGGCTTATTTGTAAAGCCAAATGGTCTCATTTATTTCTAAGGCCCACCCTTTTTTACTGTTAATAATTAAAATGTCAGCTTTTTCCTTGTTAAGTTTAGGGAAATTATTATATATCTTTTTGATGATTCTAGTATGTGGATTCTCTATGTTTTCTAATGATGGGTTGTAACCCAAGGACACCATCAATCGTTGTATTTGGATTGCTCCCTGACACCCAGACATCATCTCATCAGATAGCATCTTCAGGGAATAAGTATGTCAAGAAACTGTAAGTCAGGAGTGATGTGAAGCATAAACACACTTGAAAGTGGTTACTGGAAGTGGTATGGGCACAAAAGAAGCACTATGACATTTAGGTTGAGTGACACCTTTTAAAGGGAATAGAGTGTGGTTTCATAGTGCCTGGAGGAAGAAAGACTAATACCCCAAATTGGACAATTAGTGAATATTTGTTGTGTTCTAGAAAGACTGTGAGTGGAAATCTCCTTAGTTTAGCTGTTCCACATGGGAAGAAGGATCTTTACTTGTCAGGATCACTTGGCTTCCTACAGGAATGGAGTGACTCAATCAGAATTTCCCATTCAAGACAAATCTACAGCATCTCCATTGCCCTCTTCATCCACTGACCAGGGACTGGCACTACTCAGACGAGCTCCTTACTGTTATGCACCACCTGCTATTGACTCTTCAAGACTGACATATCAGCATCATCTGACCAGCTGCTACAGATATATTGCATTTTATCAAGAACAAGTCATTGCATGGCAGAGCCTCATTCCCTACAGACTGGATGAAGCCTCTTTTACTAGAGTAATGGCAATCTTTCCAGAAGTACTTCTGTTCTTCCACTGTTTTCTAGAAAAATCTTTTAAGGATTCAAGTAAGCTCATGCCATTGCTCTGGGTGATTTAAGTAGAAGCAAAATGGCCAAAGGAACAAAAGAAAACAGACAGATTAAGAGGACAGAAGTCAGGAATAGGAAAAATAGAATAATAGAAAATGCAGGATTAGGAGAGCTTGTCTTGCAAATGTGTTGTTCAACAATGGTGCAATCCTGCAGCAGAGCATCCATGTTCATTTGACCTTGGTTTCAGCAAGACTGACAGCAGAGTGGTGTACTGTACGTGTTACTACCCATAAACCATCAGAAACATGTTATATTTTATCAACTTCTATCCGTTGCAGTTACAGAATAATTTTCAAATTGCCTTTAATTTTTGATTTACCCTTGTAATATGTGGTTTAGTGGAGGAAAAATTCAAGCTCCTAAAAAGCCATGATCCTGGCCTGCATACATTAGCATCCTATCTGAATGGCAACAATCTCTGTTAATTTTGTTTCAGATTTTTCAAGTACTAAACACTTCTACAGTTGATTATTTCATGGAAAAGACAAAATTTCTAAATGTCATGTTTACAATAATTTGTGTGCATTAGCTCAGTTAATGCCATAATATTATCACTGACACTGTTTTCTGTGTTTTTATGGGAATCTGTCAGTTCCACTCTCCCAGGCACATAAAAGCTCAATTTTGATCAGCTTTTTCTGACTGTATTTGTGTAATGCATATTTAATTCATGTATGGCTTTAATTATATTTTTTCTTTAATCTCTTGAGCAGCATAGCTCCAGAGACCAATGTTCGATTAACAGTTTTGGTCATGGTCTGTATAGAGCTAGCACATTTCTATTTGTTACTGAATGAGTTTTTATTTTTTTTTTTCTGTTACTCCAATTTCCTCCATAATTTCAAAAACATGCATGTTACATTAATTGTTCACTTTAAACTGGCGCCAGTGTAAGTGCTCTCAATGGAATAGTGTGTCATCCAAGATAGCCTTCTTCCTTGTGTCTCATTGAGGTATAGAAAAATATCTTTAAGCTATGGCAATAAACAAGCCACAATTATGCCAAACCTAAAAAAATCTTGCATAACAGGACTGAATGACTATAGGTCTGCTGCTTTGACATCTGTGCTCAAAACCTTAGAGAGAAACTAGTGTTATCTCGCCTGAAGGATATCACAGTTTCCCTGCTGGAATCCCTTCAGTTTGCCTACAGAGCAGATTTGTCACTGGATGATGCAGTCACTATTAGTCTGTACGACATCCTACAACATTTTGACAACCCAGGGACCTATGCAAGGATTCTGTTTGTGGACTTCAGCTCAGCATTTAACAATCATCCCTGAAATACTCCTCTCTAAACTCACCCATTTTTCTGTCCCTCCCTCCATCTGTCAGTGTATTACCAGTTTCCTCGCAAATAGAAAAAGACAGTTAAAACTGGGAAAACTCATCTCTAGCTCTCATACAATTGTATTTGTACCCCCAAGTGATGTTTGTTCTTCTCACTGCTCTTCTCCCTTTATACTACTATTTTACTACCTTTATGCACTAAAGACCCCACTGTGAAACTCCTCAAATATGCGGATGACGCAAACATTATTTAATTCATTGGAAATGCCGATTACTCTGTATACAGAATTGGTTGAGTAGCTGGCCCATTGGTGTGGTCAGAACAATTTGGAGATAAACAAGCTCAAGACTGTGATTACAGTGGACTTCAGAAGGGGCCTCCCAATATTTCCTCCTCTATACATACTTGATAATGTGTCAGTTGTTGAAACGTTCACGTTTCTAGGACTCATGATCACTCAGGACTTCACATTGAAGACCAACATTGATTCCATCATAGAAAAGGTATAGCAGCAGATGTACTTCCTGTGACATCTGAGGGAGTTCAATCTGCCACAGGAGCTGTGGATTGAGTTTTACACAACAGTCATTGAGTCTGTTCTAAGCTCATCCATTACAGTGTGGTTTGGATCACTGGCACCGGTACTCCCACCTTACAGAGCAGGGAAAATCATCACCCCTTCACATCCAGGCCACACCCTCTTCGAACATTTCTCATCTGCCAGACATTATAGGGTAAACCATATATAAGAAAAGCTTCTTCCCACATGCCATCAAGCTCATGAATGGTTAACTAGGCTGTCCTAGGTCAAGCTTATTAGTGTGCCCACTGACAGTTCGGTAGCTACCCATGCAGCTGGGGTTTTCCCTCTTATGATATGCACCCTAGGCGAATGACTAATTTGCTTTAATGGTGGCACCGGCCCTGCTTGCAATATTCTTACTTCTTATATATAGCTAATGTGTAATTAAGTATTTTATTTTGGTATTTCTTGCACTGCCTTGCCCTTTGTATGCACATGTTTACCTTATTTGTCTTGTATTTATCTCAGGTGTACAGTAATCAATTGTCAGCATGTCTGTCATGTAACTATACATGAAGAGTCAACAAAAAATAGAATCAGAATTTCTTCCATGCCAGCATACTTCTCCAAAAAAAAGTGATTCTGATCTATATTCCCTCCCTGTGTTTTGACTGTATCAAGTGTAAAAAAATTACTTATGAATTAATACGTTTGACTGTGCACCATTACAAAAAGTGTGCACAATTAACTATTACACGTGTATATTTTTTTAACACGTCAACGCGATTTGAACATTTACAATCCAGCATCATAAAAGAGTAAATGATTTGTTGCTTGGGATTTTTTTTCTGCAATGTCCAGGCAATAACGTAATTTATTTTCCGGCTCCCACTTCAACTGCGAAGGCGAACACGCGTGGAGAAATAGAGCATTCGGGGAAACATCTCTCCATTTCGTGGGGGTGATGGGCAGGAGCACGCGGCCGCAGGACACGTCGGTAACTAAACTAAGGGTGTGAATATCACTCTAGCACTCTTGGGATCGAAACAATTACCGCAGTGTCTCTATTAGCAATGCAACGGGAGGCGGAAAACTTCCCATTTTTATTGTGCCTTGCTGCTTTTGACAGCTCCCTCTCTGTGCCACGTGTTGCTTTGCTTACGAAAAGACATGCTAAACTTGCACTGTTAAAAATAAAAGACGGGAGTTACCTTTTGACTTTAAGTTATCAACACTACAGGTAAACTACTGATTGGGGTTTACACTTGCTGATGTGACAGAAAACGGTAATTGTTTGGTTTATAATATCGGTAAGACAAGTCGTTTAATTAAAAACATTTGATTAAGTTTTCTCAGTTCGTGAAAGTTTCTCACATTCTGCACTTCACAAAAGATAACTGTTCATAAAATGTGCTCGACTTGTAAATACCTGTCATTACAACCCGAAAATGAAACTTGCAATTTTATTAACAGACGAGAAGACACGAGATTTGCAAAGAAAGGAACGCGATAGTTTTCATTAATTGACCATATAAGGAGTGCTTATCTTACGGATTCTTGTCAAAGCCAAACAGTACGGCAGCCATCAATCGCGTTTTGGATAGCTAAGTTAAACGTGCAGAGTTTGCTGGTTTGATGCAGACAAAGGTACGTCTGACGTTTTATCGTGAGTTTATCCTAAGCCATGTAAGAGAGGATATTTTGAAATCCCCTCCAAAGTGTTTATGGTTGTTTTTACACAAGCACGTCTCCTTTGGGTCTAAAACCATTGCAGGAATAATTTCGAAAGGCTCTTATAAAGCATACGTTTGTTACACATATAACTTACTCCTTTTGTAATAACTTTCAGTGTGCTATCAGAAACCATCTTTCAGGATAGAGTGCACTATCAATGGCTTTTTATAGTAAGCACATTTTCTTAAATGTCAGATTCTTATCTTTGGGTATCTAAATGGCTGTTTTTTTCTTCTGACGTTTTCTAGACGTTCAATCAGATATTAAACATAAAACTAAGTGGTCTGAATCCCTCTGGTTTAATTGAAACCAGTTAGAAATGTATTTTGTAACGTGACTTAAAGTGTCTACTCTGTGGTGGTATCGAGAAACAGTTCTTATACCAGATGTCATGTCATTTTACCAGGGACTGGGATAGGGGTGTGCTGAAGTTTACCCCAGTTCATTTTAGGGCGAGCACCCACATCCAATTCACCTAACCTGCTTGTCTTTGGAATGTGGGAGGGAAGACCCGGGACGCTAAACCTGGTCTCTTTACTGTGAGGCAGCCGTGCTAGCACTGTGCCATCTTCTACCCAGTGTTATGTTATTAGATATGACTTTAGTTTTGCCTGTACATTCCTGATGCTGTTTTTTTAGGTTATTTGTACTCTGTGTTGTAGTAGGTCAACTGAAATATTTTACCTTTCTGGTTTATCCACTTTTGTAAAGTGACATTGGGTTTAAGATAAGGTGCTATATAAATAAAAGTATAATTATTATTCAGGAGAAATAAAAAATGTACAGTGACGAGTTCTTGAAAATACACCCCAGTGTTAAACTGGTATAAGTTTACACTTACTAGTACTGTATAAACTCGTTTGGAACACTTTCTGTTTCAGGCACATTATACCACATTGTGCCTTAGGTATATTTTCTGCCCATGCTATCAGGCAATTCTTTAAATTTATTTTGAACTTTCTGCAGAGTATACATTATTTATCTGCTGATTGATTTGATTGGCTGTATAATTTGTTCTGTGAGTCTGTAACCTTGTTTTAATATTTCTGCTGCTGTATGCATCTAAATTTTCTCTTGTGAATAATACACTTTGTAAGAACTAATATACTGTATAAGTGTAAGTGACTATGCATTAGCACATGCTGTATGGATTTCAGTGTAAGTGACTATGCATTAGCACATGCTGTATGGATTTCATAGGAAATATTTATGTTTTGGACGTCTCCAGTGTATTAAGGAGGGTATTAGGCATCACTGAGTGAGATCTTAACAGGTGTGTCAAAAATATATAATTTGTGACAAAACAGCTTGAAAGCTATTTTACAAAATACCTTAAAAAAGAGTGACGCTTGTAATTACATGATAGTACAATTTTCACAGGAGCAAATCTATTAATAAGTTAAATATTAATTTGAAACATAAATTACTTAGAAGTAATTTTGAACTGAACACAGGTTTCTTGACCAGTGATCCAGAGGTGGATCTTCAATTCAAAACCACAGTATTACAGGAATGCGTCTTTCCTGTTTATCTTGTATGATGAGTTTCCCAGAAGTACAGTATTAATAATATTTTAGTAGAAAGTTACATAAAGATTTTTTTTCTTTCTTCTGTGGACGTTTTTCACATGAGTTTCCATTGCCCAGCGTTGGTTGCTATTGGGTCTCATTCAGTCAGAACCTTTTTCATGTACTTTCTCCACATTAACATGAGATTAAAATTAATTCTTCTTGCCCACCACTAGAAACTATTTGGGGTAAGTAACTTATTAAAACATATCATTTTTGGGTGGAGTATTCCTTTAAGTTAGTACTTTCAAAAAACTCCAAACGGAATTTGTTTCAAGTTCCCTGGATATAATGACATTTGGTCATTAAAATTAACAGTTTATTCACTTGGAAATTGGAGATAGTTTGCAGGAATCCAACATTCATTGTAAAAGTGGATTTAGTGTAATGAACACTATTAAAAACAAACCATAATAGTTTATATTATTTGGAAATACAAAACTGTTTTAGAAGTTATTAGCTTGAGTTTAGAGTTACAAATCTGGACAGAACTTATAGAGAATAGGCAAATGTACAAGAACACTGGGAAAAACTAAGTTAGTAGAACTTAATTACTTTTGATTTGAGAATTTATTACATTTTGTAGTTGAATTAGTATCTCTGTTTTTTTTTTTACTTTTGTAAATAGCCAATAGGGCAGCACGGTGGCGCAGTGGGAAGCGCTGGTGCCTCACAGGAGACCCGGGCTCGCTTCCTGGGTCCTCCCTGCATGGAGTTTGCATGTTCTCCCCGTGTCTGCGTTTGTTTCCTCTGGGTGCCGGTTTCCTCCCACAGTCCAAAGACATGCAGGTTAGGTGCATTGGCGATTCTAAATTGGCCCTAGTGTGTGTTTGGTATGTGGGTGTGTGTGTGCGCCCTGCCCGGGGTTTATTTCCAGCCTTGCGCCCTGTGTTGGCTGGGATTGACTTCAGCAGACCCCCGTGACCCTGTAGTTAGGATATAGCGGGTTGGATAATGGATGGATGGATGAAATAGCCAATAGCCATAACATGACCTAACTGTATAACTTCAAGTTAAGATCTTTACTTTATTACATGCATAACTACTAATATGCCCTCGTGCATAGTGTAATAAAAATCTGGGGACTGTTCCACTTTAAATAGTCACCACTGAATGTCTTATTATTTTTATGTTTTAAATAAGCAGATTGACTAAAAAGATTATGCATAGTAATAGCAAGATGTTTTAGATAATTGTTAACATCTGCTTTTGAAGTGGCACATTTGTTGTGTGTGCATCTTCCCACCTGACACTACTTTGGCACTTTCCTGATAGCCTGCTTTTTTACAGGAGGTGGCAGCCCCTGTGACATTTCGGGCGTGATTGGAAGCAAGCTTTTGCTTTTGGCACGTGGATTGGTTTGTATGGAAAGTGATGTGAAACTAATGTAAACAGGGACATTTCTTTCTTTGAATGTCAAGCTCAATGAGTCTTAGAAAATCTTTCCCTGAGGAGTCCCCAAATATGGAATAGTGTTTAGCATATATTTACTATTTACATCAGCAGATATTTAAAACCTGATTCCAGACTCAGGTTTGCTTGGTGTGTAGTGAATGACACAAAAATATTTCATCAGGAATAACTGTTCATCAATATGTGTGATCTGAACCTTGTTGGGTTTGTTCAGTTTGTGGAAACATTTTGTGTTGTTCTCTTATGGTTTACTTTGACCATCTTCTCCTTTATCATTTCCATGTGGAAATTGGTGATTTCTGTGTAGCTCTTAAAGCTGTGTGCAAAACATTATTATACCCTTTCAGGTGAGATTATAGTACATACTTTTTACCTTACTGAAATAACTAGAGCGCTAACAGTTTTTCTTACATTTGTTTATGATTTTCTTCTTCACATGTAGTGTAACAAAATGAATGGATATAGTCATGATAATTGTCTATTTGAAATAAGAAATAGCAAATTAAGCTGAGGACCAACATTTAATAACATCAATAACAGCGGCAAGAGAAGATTTTTTGAGCCAAAAGGGCTTTGCATATGTGGTCAAGTATGACTGTATAAAAGAAGCAGTGATAAACCAATGGGTACCAGAGGAAGGACGAAAGATGAAATGATTAAAAAGGTTAAAATACACTGGTTAATGGTGTGGTAAATGGTACTTCTTGTCTTGATGTGCTTCTTTAGTTAGGACTGGTTGAGGGAAACATTAATAATTGAATGATCTATCTGAAGGTGGCACTTATGATGTTCTTACTGCTACAATGCAAACTCATACCTGATCATTTTAGAGAAATGTGACTGGCAAAAAACATATGGAATCAGAACTTTTGAGTTTGGATTTTAGACCACTTTTGTATGTGGTACCAAATCCAGTGCAGACATACGATATATGACTTGAATGTGACCTGCATTTCAAAACTTGAATTGGAATTGTCTGGAAATTTACGTTGTGTTAGTAAATGTACTTTAATGTTTTTGTGACCCACTTCATATGCCTGCATTGAAACTCAAGTTGGATGACAGTAATGGCACAGAGTACAATTGCAAAGGAAATGAGTTTCCAGATGTAATTAGAATTTGGGAAGAATGTAGCCAGCCCATTTCCTACTAATTTTAAACCGTGTATCACCATTATGCTTTGGTGTTCATGGTGGTCTGCTGGGCTTCATCTGCATGAGAAATGTGTTTTTATTAATGCTGCAATAATGGGGTAAATTCAAATTAGATGTATTTACACACTCATATTGGACTTGGAATACGTAAAAAGTTAATTGCAAAAGTAAAAAAAACAGTTATGTGAAATATTAGAATTGAGATACATTAACCTGCAGTGTTAAACTGGCCTTTGTAACAAAGGCGCTATATAGGCGCCTGACCCGACACAGATGGACAGAGAGGCACGTATAAAATAAACAAAGGTTTTATTTTTCTTCACACGTGGGCGCACGTCTTCCTCGTGACCCACAGGCAATACACAGTCCAAACACCACATAAGATCCACAACAGTTTTCTCCTTTAACACCACTCCTCCTCAAGCTTAGTACTCCTCCTCCTGACTCTGGCTCTTAAGTGTTGGTGGCTGACCTCTTTTATATCCCATCCGGAAGTGTTCCAGGTGTTTGACCACCTGGTCCCAATTGCACTTCCGGGTGGGGCTGAAGACTCGTCCAGCCCGGCTGTTGAATCCAGACAGCACCCCTAGCAGCCACCCTGGGTCCCAACCAGGCTGTGGAGGACTCAGTCTCCCATGGAGCCCTACGAGAGGTTGGGGAATCCCTGTCAGCCAGGGAGGCTGCCACCAAGCGTCCCGGGGGAGGTATTGAGCTGCCTATGCTTGCTCCCCTGGAACATAAGCAGCAGGGGCATCCCGGCCGGGCATGGGGCCCGACCGTTCATCACACCTTATAGATTTCTTTTTGCACATCACTTACTGGATCTGTTCTGCCCATGTCTATTTATGTTTTAGAATATTCAGCTTGTTTCACCATTAGTAAACTCACAAAGTTTATGCTTCTTAAACAGAATCCTTTTCAGTGCCTTTGGGGACAGACTTTCTAGCCCAATTTCACTGTTTGGATTGTGACCACTAAAGGGCATAACTGCTCCCCACACCCCCAGACATAACTACACAACACTGTCCTAGGTTCAGATACAAGGTGTTTATTCCACACAGTACCTTCACAGGGTTTCAATTTACTGCTTTTCAGGCTGCACAACAAAGTAATAACGTTTTCCTTCTCCTTTCACACCTCCACACATAGTCTCATCCACCTCCTCTTTACTATAATTACTCATGCAGGAGAAATGGCTTCTTTTATTCCAGACCCAGAAGTTTTTCTGGTGCTACAGTATTGCACAATGGATGCACTTCTGGGTCAGGTGGAAGACCCTCAAAGAAGGTTTAGCACTCCAATGGCGACATAAAAGAACTTCAAAAGGGCTGTCCCATGGAACTGCTATTCCCTGCCTGCCCTGTGGCTATCCATATGGGAGTTCCACCAGTGATATGCTGTCACCATGTGTGCCGGCGGACCACATAGCCCCAGACAGCAGACACTTTCTGTCCCTCTGACCAGAGCACCCTTAGGTGAAAGGTACTAGCCTTCATACTGGATGGAATGCCAGTCCATCCCCATCCTTTCTTTATGGCCTCCCATTCTGGCAGGGAACCATCCATCATCTAGGTTGGAATGCCAGTCTATCCTGCATGGCACACACAGGATCTAAAGTTGTGCTAAGAAGAGATTTATAAATAAGTCTCACCACCCTAAAAGCATCATTCTTCTCTTAATTCCACTCCAGTTCTCTTAAAACATAAGAACCCTGAGTTAGTGCCATGCTGTGTGTGTTTCTTATTAAAGATAATGGAAATGAGCTGATATATATTTAGTTTTCCTTCTGTTATTATAGTACCATCAAAATCACAATTTTAACATGTATGTCAGCAATGATTATGTTGGCTGTCTCAGCCAGCATGCAGTTTCACGTAAAGTCTGCATCTTAGGTGGCTGCTTACTTGCAAACAGTACCTAATGCAAAGGTTTAACACTAGAATCCCTGAAGCCTATGAAAAAACTCGCAATCTCAGCCCACCTTAAATTCCTTCACACCTCTTTATTAGCATCTTTTGTTTTGTAAATGTGTTGTCAGCACAAGCAGCAAGCAGCCTGCTATCCCATCCATCCCCCAGCGCCGCAGTCAACTTGGTCAAAATGTTCTCCCAGCTCAAGTCTTGTTTATCTCGGTGTGAGGTGCATGGAGTTGTATAGGGTAAATAATATATTGTTATTTGGAACACATGCATTTCATGTGTGTTACGTGTCTACAACGATCTGTGTAAATGTAGGATGAAATGCGAGGTAGGAATTGTTGAACACATAGCTAAAAAAGAAATGTTTTTCCTATTTTAGTAACAGACATGAACTATATAACATGTGAAGACTGAAGTTCAAATATCAAATAAAGCATGCATAAACTGCTGACTCATAACCAAAAGGTTGCGGGATCGAATCCAGGCACTCTCTAGAATTTCCATTTTGAGTAGTGAGCTGCTGTTATTGTTAAAATTGTACAATAAAAGCTTACATTGATTTGAGTCGGTAACAGCTGGTGTAAATTTATGGTACTTGTAAAGGTTAGCGTTTTTTTTTTTTTTTTAATTCAGTTTTATTCTCTCAGTCACGATCACGCTCTCCCCGATCTAACACTGCTGTTTTCAAATAAATTGCTATAATTGAGGTGAACCCAGCAAGCACTAGACATACCTGTAAGAATGTCAATGCCTCCTAGCTGACAGGGAGCAGCACATGATGAGACAATGAACAGTAAGACTTTGTTGTCCTGTTAAAGCTGAGACTGCATGAAAAAAAATTAAGGACCACTAAGGGCAGCAGCAACAGAAATGGCTGCCAGGAGGAAATCTACCCATAGATCTCTGCAGCAAAAGTAGGGTTACCATACCCCAGATGTGTATCAGTTACTCAGTCATAAGTGACTCTTACAGAAGGTTTATATTCATATCACACCAGAGTTCATAGTATAGCCAAATATTTCCTAAGGGAGAGACCAGGACGAAGAGAGAGTGCTTGGGTGGATTGGTAAGGAGAGTAAAAGGCAGAGCCACTTAACCAGGTAGCCAGGGTTTGTCCCTGTTGGAATTTTTCAGGTACAAGAGTGCCTCAGCTTGTTACAATTTGTAATTACTGGATTTTATTAAAGTGGGCTTCTTGATGATATAGTGGATAGTGCTGCTACCTCATTATTCCACCCTCCTGGGTTTTGAGTACTGAGCCCAGCTGGGTGAGTTTTTTTTCTGTGTACTATCATTTTCCTTCCACATCCCCACACATATCAAGATTAGGTGAATTAACTGTTCTGAATTACTGTAGCTTCTTTGTGGGTGTGTGTCTGAGTGGACCCTGTGAGGGGTTGCTGTTTCCCGCCTTAAGCCTATTGCTACTGGGATAGACTCTGAGTAAATAGACCCAAAATTAGTTTAAGTGGGTTTGAGACTGTTGTTTTATTTTTAAAGCATTCTTGGTCTGGCGCTTTTAACATACAGTGGTACCTCTGGTCACAACCTTAATTCGTTTCAAAACTCTGGATGCGTCCCGATTTGGTTGCGACTCGAACGTAATTTCCCCATAAGATTGTATGTAAATACAATTAATCCATTCCAGACTCTATGAACTGTATGTAAATATATATATATATATATATATATATATATATATATATATATATTAGCACAAAAATAGTTAATTATACCATAGAATGCACAGTGTAATAGTAAACTAAATGTAAAAACATTGAATAACACTAAGAAAACCTTGAACAACAGAGAAAACTAACATTGTAAGAGTTTGTGCTAGACCCTTACGAACCGCTCGCTGTAATCTTTTTTTTATGAGTTTTAAGCACAGCGGAAAAAAATTAAATGCCACTTCTCTTGTGAAACTTTTCAAACCATCCTCTACAGTACTGGCTTTAAATTCCTCACCTGCGCCGCTCAAAGGATTTTTTTTCAGCAAATCACCATGAATCTTCCTGGCTTTCGCGCATATGATCGCCTCGCTTACGCTATCCCCTGCAAGGTGCTTTTCGTTCAACCACATTAGCAACAGTTTTTCCACCTCTTCCAGCACTTGAGGCCTCTGCTTGGTTAACATTGTAACTCCTTTTGAAAGATCAGATGCTTTGTTAGGCCCTGTATATGCAAACAAAAGAAAAAGGGAAACGGAGAATAGCAAATCATTGGCGCATACGAACAAGTGTAGGGAATCTGGCCACCAGTGTTTTTGTTCGCCACCAGAGCATGTGGTTGTGAACAGATGCAAAATTTTGGCAAACTTTTTGATAGTAACCCAATTTGTACGTGTTCGGAAACGTTCATGACCTGAGGTTCTACTGTATTTTTTTCTCTGCAATCTTCAAACCATATATATCCTGTCTGATCATTAATATACATAATAATGACCTCTTGATAAGTGGACACCTCAGAAAATAATATGATTTTTTTACTACATATTTTATTTCATCCTTGCAGTTCTTATATTTCAATTCATCTTTGGTTTATTTTATTATTGGTGAAAAACTGAAAGAATCTCTTTGGATATTGTAATGTTTTATTAGCAATATTTCTCATTTGGAATGTGATTTCTCTTTCATATGTTGCTCTAATATGCTGTTAAATTCTGTAGTTTTAAACATGTTATACAAATTCTCTTATCCTTGTTCCTTATTACATTTAGTTCCGCAATTAATTTAATTATGTTCTTGTGACATATTTTCTTGTATGGGGTCACAGTGAATTATAAAAACAGTTCCAGCAGAAAGTCATCCTAAAAAGAAACCAGCCTTTGCCAGGATGCCAGTTCATCAAAGGACATATACAGTATATATATTGATTCACACAAGGTCAACTTAGATTCTTAAATCAACTGAGCATGTCTTTGTAATGTAGTATGTTTGGCTTTAACCCAAGAAATATACATGCATGGATTAAAAAAGGAGCAAGAAGTCTTCTTCCATTTTAAACTTTTTTGTGTAATATACTGTATATTGAGAGTCTATTAAATTATGTTAAAATTTCAAGAGATATTACATATTATGTATACCAATAAAAATGAGATTAATTTGAGATGAATGAAAACGTTAAACAATGAACAGCATGCAAATTTTTTAGAATAAATTTTAATTTAGGTGTTTGTGTCCATCTTTTTTCTGCTTATATAATTATAGAGGAGCTTCTTTAGAAGTTTTTTACCATTCATTTTTGGTCTATTATTTGTTTCATCATTTAAAATAAAGAGAAGTAATAATCAAAGAAACTGCTTCTTTATACTGTATTTAAACATTGTTTGCCAAAACAGTTAGCATATTGCTAATGTAGTATGCTACACATTAAGGCAGTTAAGAACAATTAAAAAAAATATGCCAGTGACAAATGTGAAGTGCAGTATTAACAAAAACACTGTTATGTCTCTTATGCTACTGTCAAAATAAACAGTAAAGATAAAAAAACAATTTTAAGAACAAATATTATAACTTCCACCATGTCTTACATCTGTTTCTGGACCTTTTGGGAATTTAATACAAGGTCACACTCATTATAATAAATTGTTTATTTGATATGCAAGCAAACCTTCTCTCAATTATTATGTCGATTAGCCGCAGATTATTTTAACAATGGAGTCCTTTTTTAATGGCTTTCAGTTCGGTTTTGTGAGTTCTTTTTTGTTTCTTATTAATTTACTGTGGATATTGAAAAGATTCATACAAGCTCAGTTATTCACTGACACTGAACTAGAAAAAATATTGTAGAGAAGAAAATGTATATATTATTAGTTTTTAATATGAAAAAGAACAGAAGTGCGACAAAGTCTGTTATAGTATATGAATAGTATACAGCAGTCCAAAAGACTGATTAGCAGTACTTCATTGATGTACAGCTGAGTTGATTATTAGTGTTTGTGTTTTTCTTAGTATTATTTGTTGTTCCCGTTAGAAGATGATATAAGGTATCACTTACCATTGCTACTCATTTTTTATAGATATTTTAACAAGCCTGGAGAATATACAGTACATATATGATGGTTTCAACTATAAAACATATAGTATTAAAACAATTTATCACTTGCCTGTCAGTGTTAATCCTGTAAAACCATTGAACCTACAGGTTATAGCAGTATAATAAACAAACACTAGGGTTTGCTCAAACAGTTTGAAATATTTGTAATTATCAATTTACAGATATGGTATAATAAATATCATATTCCAAGACCCATACACATAAAGACTACTGTATAACTGAAAAGCAGTGTTCAGCAGATAGCTTTTTTTCACTCATCATTTTAGAAGTAATCCTTTCAGTTGACTTAATATAGTGGCAAGAGATCATATAAAGCATGCCAAATCAACATATATAGATAAAGAGTAAAACATTACAAGCAATATAAGGATATAGTCTATCAGTCTTTATTGCTTATCTAATAGCTAGGTTTTGTCTAACACTTAGTCCAGCCAGTGCTTAGTAGTACTGTAGTCATAGTTCTGTTTTAATTTCATGACTCTGTAGTCTCTTCCATTTTCCCATTGCTATTCGCAAAATATAGCAAAGTTTCTCTGAATTGCACTTCAACCTTTACTGTTATAATTGATCTTATTTTACTATTTACCTTAAAGGATTTTAGTTATTTTAGTAATTCCTTTCAGAACAAGGAAGCTGCATGATATGGATTAGGTTTACACATAGTCTTTTCTGCTCAATATGCTCAATAGAAGAGTTTCAGTTCACTTAGCTTGTCAGAACAAGACATTCCCTTTAGTCCAGAAATGGATTGAATTCCACAACCAAAATTAATGAGTTTTGATGTTTTTTCTTTTCTTTAAATATGTTGGCAAATCTGGTATTGTGTAGTAACATTTTCTTCTTGTCTGCTCTTTAGTCCTGAGCATAGTGTATTACTTAATGCTTTTACTTATTACTATTGTGTTAAATTTACTTGTGCATCAAACCATCAGCTTTATAATTTTCAACCTTTATTTTTATTCTATAAAGACTAACATCTATCTGATTGTATATTTTTTCATGTAAACCAGTTTCTTTAAATATCAGGTTTTATCCCAGGCTTTGAAAGGCAAGTTTTAACACCTGGTTTAGTCCACTGGCTGTTCAGCTGAAGTTGACATTATTTCTGTAGGTAAAACATGAGCTTTAGAGACAAAATATCTTTGTAACGTTAATACAGTATGTGGCACTGCACTTACTTTTAGTTGATCAGAGTTGTGGGTAATTACATTTTTGCACAGTAATTCTTGAAGTCTGTGGAAAAAATATCCCCTTGTTTGTTATTTGAAAGACATGGAATTAACATATCACAACATTAAATGTCAAAACCTTAAAAGAATCTAGAATGTATTAAATAGGCAAATGCTTTTTCACACAATTAACATTAAACTGATAAGTTGTTAAACAGCAAATTAATTGTAGAACTAGTTTAAGAAATTGCATATATACCAGTGGCGGACTGTGCATTTCACACCTAGGCCTTCAGTAGTGCTCCGTCTGAATCAACCCGCCCCTCAAAAACTAATTTATGGTTATAAAAACCATCTTAATATGCAGAAATATTGTATAAAGAGCCGTTGCATCACAGATAGATTTCTCCTGTAGCCACAATAAATGCCTTTATTGAATAGACAAACCAGGGGTGAACAAGTTCCTTTCTACTGCAGCTACAGCCCGCGACACTCATAAAAAAACATCAATAATCTATACTAATAAAAGGCAAAGCCCTCACTGACTGACTGACTGATTCACTCATCACTAATTCTCCAACTTCCCGTGTAGGTAGAAGGCTGAAAT